>NW_008823922.1:1616137-1625285 GCF_000699105.1 Pygoscelis adeliae | reverse complement strand
CAGTGGCAGCAGAAGCAGCAGCTCTGGATGTCCCTTGTCCCCAGCTGTCTGTCTCAGCGCTGCCCATGTTTTTCACATACTGAGCGAGCCAAGACACACACCAAAAGGTTTCGGGAACTCATAATCTATTCTCCAGCCCACTGCATTTGCCTGATTACTAACTTTAACTCTCCAGGCCTTTCTCCTCTTCTGCTTGTAACTTACAATTTTTTGTTTATTTTCATCTTTATTTCCCATAGTGTACTAAAACCATGTAAAAGAAACATTTGTTCACACAAATAAGGGAAGGTAATAGCTTCCCTCCCTGACCACATGCTCTCTTCTGTTCCAAGTCTTAATTAAAATGGTACTAAAGGAAGCAAATAATTAACAGCTACCTTACAAGATGGTTTATTCACTTACACATATACACACACACAATTACTTACAAGTATCACATTACTGCTTTAGTTTATCTGTTAGCAAATGCTGCTAATGAACTGCAGTGTTACTGAACTGGGTAGCAGACACTTAGGAATCCAGGGAAATTATTCCAATATATCAGTTTTCTCTGAAAATAAACCTTACATTTTGTTGTTCACAATGTGCAGAAAAATTACCATCCAGTTTCCTTGGCACATTTGGAAAATTACCTGCTTTGCTAAGGTAGTATTCACACATTCAAATCCTTTCGGTTACAGTTACAAGTAGTACAGTAGCTTATTCTTCATAGAAAAAAAATTCTGATATATCTGCTCTTATGTCTGACAGTGTGTTGACTCTAAGCCCCTGACTCAGCACATCAGCTCTGCCTTTAATGTGTGGGGTTAATTGCAGCTCTTCACAGTCTGAAAGTTGATTATTGGATGGGAGGGCCTGACTTACATGATTTTTTCAAGTGATATTTCTTAACAATACGCAGAAGTTCTAGGTTGGACTTCAGTCTAACATTTGCCTTTTTTTTTTTTTAAGTTGAATAACTTCTGCTATATTACAGTAGTGAAGAACTGGAAAGAACTTCATTACGATCTGCCACACGGCATAACTAAACTGGCTTAAAAGTTAACTTTAGGAATGCATGTTAGATGAGAGATTAAAAATCCATATGTCCATAGACATTAGCCTGAGCTAAAAGTTTAGGCAGATCCAATCTATTTACAGTTTGTGGTCTTTGGATCTGGCTAGTGTTTATTTGTAAATGCAATGAAATAGTGTAACATCTTGCTTGGAGTCATCCTGTAATGCTACAACATAACACCTATGCCTGTGAAATATTGTGATATTACTTAATGTTGCGCGTGCCATCCACCTGGGGCTCTCAAGCTTTGAGTCCTGCTGGGCTTCCTAAGAGGAGCTGTAGGAATAGCAGAGGACGCCCAGCGTGGCATTGCTGCCAGCCAAGTGCTCCCAGAGCTCCCACAGTTGACAGCTGCTGCCCTGTCTTCACAAGCTGAAAGGAAAGCCTGGCTTGAAATACAAAAATCTTCCTGCTTTTCTTGCACCTTGTGATGACAATGTCTGTTATAATAAAGCATTCTCGAAAGAAGTGGATTTAAACAAACAGAATAGAATCTATAGCATTATTTTCTCAACTGAGACCAAAGCCACAGGCTCACAGCTTTGGTAAAAGCTGGGATGTGTTTACAAAATAACTTTGGTTTAAATCTAAGTGTTCTGAGACAGAGCTCTATTTTTTCTTGTTGTCACTCCCAGTTGTACTGGTTTTGGCTGGGATAGAGTTAATTTTCTTCACAGTAGCTAGTATGGGGCTGTGTTTTGGATTTGTGCTGGAAACAGCGTTGATAACACGGGGATGTTTTAGTTACTGCTGAGCAGTGCTGACGCAGAGTCAAGGCCTTTTCTGCTTCCCACCCCACCAGCGAGCAGGCTGGGGGGGCACAAGAAGTTGGGAGGGGGCACAGCCGGGACAGCTGACCCCAACTGACCAAAGGGAAATCCCACACCATATGACGTCAAGCTCAGCATATAAAGCTGGGGGAAGAAGGAGGAAGGGGGGGACATACAGAGCGATGCTGTTTGTCTTCCCAAGTAACTGTTACGTGTGATAGAGCCCTGCTTTCCTGGAGATGGCTGAACACCTGCCTGCCGATGGGAAGGAGTGAATGAATTCCTTGTTTTGCTTTGCTTGCATGCGCAGCTTTTGCTTTGCCTATTAAACTGTCTTTATCTCAACCCACGAGTTTTCTCACTTTTACCCTTCTGATTCTCTCCCCCATCCTATGGGGGGGGAGTGAGCGAGCGGCTGTGTGGGGCTTAGTTGCTGGCTGGGGTTAAACCATGTCACCACTGTAAGAAGCTTGTAATTGGAGCCAGGCAAAGCAATTTTGATGAAATTAAATTCAACAGACTATATAAGGCTAGAACAAGAATTAAGGGGCTGGGAGACTGAAACTATTTACACATTCTGATTGAACTTAGTGCATTGTTTTATACTAAAAAAATAGGGATGGATGAATTTTGGAAATGTCAGATTAGCTTGTTTATAGAATGTTGATGTGAAACATTTTCAGATGTCCAGAAACTTTTTTTTTGGATATACAAAACTGTCATTATTTACCTAACTTGAAATATGGGTGTGACCATGAATTCTGCTGCTGAAATGTATTGCTACCTTTTTGATTACCCTGTATTTAACTGATTTTAGAAATCAATCATATACTTATCGCAGACTAAACAGGATCTTTTAATGAGCAGAGCTCATCTGTTTTATTTTCCTCATACATTTCCTTCATATACATGCCTTTGGGGATTGCAGACTTTTTGTGTGCAGGTGATTGAAGTTAGCATGCACTATGAGCTCTTCCTGTAATCAATCAATCAGTCTTTCAATTAAAGAACAAAGAAAGGAATTGGTGTTGGTAAGTTTCCTGCTGCACACAAGACTTCTATTGATCCTCAGACCAGGTAACTGTCGATTGCAAAAGGATTATTGATCATTTGTACTTTGTTTTCCTAGTACATTGATGTCATCTCTGAAAAGAAAGAGACATCAGAGGTTAACAATAACTTTCTGGCTTTGGTTTTACCTGGAATGATCCATAGCATCATTGTAAAAGCTGAGCTGGGAGATACCCATATAAAAATTACAGGAATTCTAGAAAATTATTAATGGAGCTGCTGAAATTGCATTCATAAAGTTCCTCCCACTTAACTTCTATTGTCCTAGATGTTTCTTTGTATCTTTGGAGGTATCTGTTTTTCCTAAGTGAATTACAGAACAAATGTATGATTCTGGCTCTTGTGGTGACTTCCATATGCCCTCTTCACTGCCAGGTAGGAATCCACTAGCAGCAAGCAATGCATTTTAGGGCACCATCCTACTGTAAGAACTGGTGCCTGTGTTGCAGACTCTGGATTATCGTCATTTGGGCTGCTTCCCAGTATTGCCTTGCCACATGAGTGGGGAGCAGCTGAGCAGCTCCTGCATCCATATTGTGGCTGCATCTTTCCAAGAGCTGACTATTTGGAGTACCTGCTAATGTGGGTGCAGCTGCATTGCACCTGCACAGGGCAGACAGCCTTGCAGCATGCCTGGGACTTATGTTAGGGTATTCCAGGTGTACAACTGGGAAGCTGGAGGACAAGGCAGTTAAATTACTTGCCTTAGGCCATGCAGAATGTCTGGCAGATCTGGGCTGTAAGTAGGAACTCAGGGTAACCCCACAGTCTTTATTGCTGTGCGACCTTTCCCTTTACCTCGGTGGACGTGCCTTTACAACTTCTATGTGTCTGCCTAGTACTGTCACTCCACCTCCCTGTTCCACCAGACTCCCCCTTCCCACAGAGCATACCTGTTTTGGCTTGATCCCATATTTGACCTGCAAAGTATAGAGAGTGAAATATTAATTGTGACTTTCAGAGCAGTAATTAAAGATGAGCATTCAAAGAAGCAACACATGAGGGGTTGGGGAAATGCAGGAACTTTTCTTCCTTTCTCTTTTCTTCACTCCTCTTAATCTTTTATTCAGTTTTACTCCATCTAGCGTCAGTGCTTGGAAATAAGACCTTTCCTTGCCTTGCAGCCCTCAACTTTATATTAGATCTCATGACTCCACTAGGAAATTGTATTCATCGTAGTCCCTTTCCTTCGATACTACTTAAGCATTTTCTGGTGACTTTGCTAAAGAAA
The DNA here is from genome assembly GCF_000699105.1 of Pygoscelis adeliae. NCBI lineage: Eukaryota > Metazoa > Chordata > Aves > Sphenisciformes > Spheniscidae > Pygoscelis > Pygoscelis adeliae. Next base: position 1,621,156 of record NW_008823922.1, on the reverse strand, counting down.
GAGCTCACAGGAGATGTGGCAGGCAGGGACGTGCTTCTTGTAATTTGCCTGTCTTTTCTTCTTCTCTGAGAGAAGCTGTGTCTTTTAGAAAGCTGTGCTGAAATTTTCTGTTCATGTGAAATTCACTGCACTAACCATTAGTGTCTGTAAGAAAGAGTTAAGACCTGATTCTCATCTTTCCAGTTTGAACTGGGCATACGGTCCACGGGAGACCATATGGTGAGGCATATATAGGCTGGAATCAGAGGGATTTTTTTCTGCTCTGCTCCATTTCCTCCCTTATTTCTTTCTCCAGTTTGGGGCTGGGGTGAGTCAGCATAGCTCTATAAGGTGGCAGCGTCTGCACTGTCCTGCAGTGCTTTCACAGCTAAGTTCCCATACTGTCTGCTTTGCCCAGCCCTCGGGGAGCTTCCAGGGCATCCAGAGAAGGTGTCTGCTGAAGTGCAAGGACGGGAGCTCGCCGGCACCTAGCCAGTACCTGCCTGCCGGCCCGCTTGCCTGCAGCCTGGTGAACACACTGGAGGTACCTGGGAGTTGTCTCAGCCCTCCTTTGCCTGCACTGGTCTGGCACTTTGTGGACACAAGGAATTTCTTTTAGTGACACAGCTCCCAGGATGTCAAGGTTATGCAGCAACATCTTTCAGCTTGTTCCAAGCAGTTTGTGGCAGCTCTTTCCCAGAAAGGAGAAGCATTTCAAAACATAATCAGGGGACCTGATATGGGCTGCGCTTATGAACTTGTCAAAATTTCTTCACACAAAATAACACAGATTTAAGCATGTGAACTAAGTTACATAAATTTCTGCCTGTCTGGAACAGTAGCCATTAAAAATAAACAATTCTCCTCTCTTCTTCTATGACAACAGATCAATGCAGAACAAGGCCAGTGCAAAGTGATTTGAGCTAACTGGAGTGAATCCGCAATGGATTAGGTGGAGGGATGCTCACTTGATCCCTTCCCCTGCCTGTGTCAGAGGAGAAGAAGATGGCAGGGGACCACTGGGAAGGGCATTGTCTTTCAGCGCCATTCCTAAATGATTGCCTGCCTGTGGCCTAATCCTAAGTAACTCAATTCTCTGCATACGAAAAGAGCAGAGAAGACACTGGTTGGGAGGCCAATGCTCTTCTCCGTGTAGCCCAATGTAGTCGGTAAGTCACCTAAAGGGAATGGCTTTCTTGCTAATGCTCTCAGGTGGCCTTCCCACTGTTGACAATACCAGTTGCTGCAGGAAAGGATGGTCAAGCCTTCCCCAGCATCTCAGCTGTATATTGCACTACTTCCCTGGTGCCAGATGTCCTTGAACAACCTGATCTCTCTGAAAATGATTTTTATGTTATACCACATAGATTTTTGGCAGGGTCCATTCCCTGAGGCAGTGGAGATGCGTGACTGCCTGACCAGAACATGAGGCTGCACTGGGAGGGAGAGGGAAGTGGAGCAGGACTGTGTCTGGAGATGGGACACTCCGTTGGTCCCATGCTTTACTCTCATCCAGGGAGTTGTGGAAGCTCACTCAAAGGAACCAGTTCGCAAACACTTTAAAAACAGCATTTCCACCTAAAGGGGTAGTTATTCTTCAGCACTTGCATTTCAATGTCTGTGTAGTAAATCAGATTTGGGAGTGGGCCAGGTGTTGTTTTTAATGCACAAAAAATAACCTAGTTACCTTTCAGCCAGTGCTTTTCTGTCTTTTTCTATTTACGAGTCTGTACAAATTTTCCATTGAAGCTGTGGGCCTCTGTGAAGTGTCTTTAAGCCCAATTTAAGCCCAATTTAAACGCATATGGAAAGTCTTTAAGCCAATAAACTTCTGTGAACCCATGCGAAATACTCCATGGATCCCCAAGCATTTGCAGCCTACGAGGCAGAAGCCAACATCACTTTGTGTGATACTTGCTCATTTCTTTCAGCTTGCTATTTGCTCTCTGACACCAGGCTGTAAAGTGCACATGGAATATGGAGGTGGGTGGTTATAAGCAACAACCAGAAGAAAAACAAACTTAGTTTTGCTGATACCTAGCACAGGTCCTTCAAGGCAGAACTCTTGGAGAGTAAGAGATCAGGGAACTGAAATAAAATGGTCTGACAGACTAGATACATGATCTTAAAAAAGGATCTATAAATAATCTTATTTTCTGAGAAGTCACTGAAAAAAGGCTCCCAGGAGTCCATCTGAAATTAGTGATTCCTTTTTCATATGTTTAGTGTGAACTTGTCCAGAAATTCAATGGGACACAGGAAATTCTGTGAGTTGGAATATGCAGGAGCTCTGATTTGAGGCTGTTCTTTTGTGGCTAAGACCTGTGGCGCTCTCAGTCTCTTGCTTCAGAAGGCCTTGTTTTGTTTTGTTTTTAAGCTGTCCTTTAGCTATGATAGCAGCTTTCATTCCTAGCTAATCCCATGTTGTCACCTCTCTGACAAGCCCTAGTCAACATAAACCTACTCAGTCTGGATGGCAGATGGGCGCTGCCTGGGACCAGGAGGGTATCTGCTCGGTGGCATCTAATATTTGAGTTACCCTGGGTGTCTGTTGACAGGAGTGAAGAGGGTACTCTTCCAGAAACATTTCTGATTTTTTTTTATCCAGACTCGCAGCAGCTCCAGGGAAAGGTAGAGTTACTCATTTATTGCTGGAATCAGTGGCACCAGCAAGTTTGCCAGCAGAGACCACGATGTCTGTGGAAGGAATTGTCTCCGACAGGTGTCTGAATATTACCAGGAAAGCATTCTCCTGACTCAGCAGGTTTGGGACCAACTCTTACAATCAAATGATTTAGAGCTATTCAAGACTAGCCTCAAACAGTTGTGCAGAGGAGTAGGAAGGAGTAAGGATTCCTCTCTGTTTGGCAGCTGTGAAAATGTCAACCGCAAATGCAGCCCCCAGATCTGAAGGGAGCACAGGCGTCCTGGGCCAGATGCTCTCCCAGGGAATGTGGAGAGTGGCCAGGGAGGAGCAAAAAATAGCCAGAAGTGTGACTCTACCCGTCAGGCTGGTAGCTGGCATCAGTAAAGTATGCTGTATCCTGGAAAGGGGTTTAATGAATTAGTCTCACCCTAACAGTCTGGGCTATATGTGTGTGTATATATATAAAACTGTCTCTGTGTGCATATGTGTCTGTATATGAAGTATTCCCTCCATTCAGGAATGGTGCTAAGAGGAACTGAGAGCCTGAAAGTGCCTACAGAGTGTCTTAGCGCTGCTTTTTAAAGCCTGGTGTCCCCAGCACAGTGCAAAGCTTAGTGTCCTTGCTTTTGAAGTGTATGATATAAAGATTAATTTCATTTTATGGAAAGGGTAACCTGAGCCAAAGTAACTTGCCCAAGGTTGTTCAGAAGAACAAGTTCGGCTAGACAGGACAGTGGCAGAACCAGGTAGAAAAGCCAGTTTATTGCTCTAGTCACTGGTAACCATTGCCTCAACACAGAATGGATATTTACATTTTGTTTCCACAAATGTATGTGCGCAAGGGGTTGAGACAGCCATTTCTGCTGAGATCATTTGCTTATTTTTTAACATTTACACAAACACACATGGAGTTGTTTAGGCCATCTCTGTCCATAGTTATGTTTATTTGCAATAGTATGCATTATTATGGCATTTGTGCAGCTTTTAAATATTTTTCATCAAACTCAGTTCCGAGGATACACACTGAGAAAACCTAAGGCAGTGAATACAGCCTTCAGTCTATCAGCCACCCATTAATCCCTACAGTGTTGAGCAAAGAATCAGGCCTGCTCTGGTGTATCAGCAGGGCCAGACTCATCTTGTGCAGGTGGTATCTGCTCCTTAGTGAAGTGCAAATGCACTTCTGCCTAAGAGGACTGTAGCCCTCCAAGCTGTCTTCCACTCCCATTCTTCCAATAGTTGTTCATTACTGATATTTGGCCATGGTGGTAACGTGAAGGGAGGCTCTGCCATCAAAGCAGACCACAAAGGAATCACTTTTGATTGATTTTGCAAGGCTTATTTAGATCATAGAGGAGGCTAAGTGTCTTTGCTGGCTCTGGTTTTCCTTATTTGTCAACCTCTAACAACTTATGAAAACTTTATGTTGACCTGATAACTGGGTTGTTTGTAGAATATATTAGTTGGCAGAATGAAAGACCTTGTGAAGGGCTGCTTGGAAAAAAAAAAAGAGTGGCAAGTGAAAGAACATCTTAGGATATAGCTGAGGGATGTTAAGAGAAAACATTCAAGTCTTTGACCCCAGTGGTGACAAAGATTCTGCTGAATCTACATGACTGATTTTCTCCAGATCTAAGAAGATGGCACTGACCATCATAGCTTAAAAGGAATATTCCTGGGAGAAGAAAACTAAAAAAAGGCTTGTTTTAGGAGAACAAAGACAGATGCAGGCAACTCAGTGGCTCTAAGGAAGTTGAGGATTACTGAAGAAATCCAGGAAGTTGTCTGGATTACTGGGGATTTAGAGAGAACAGGGGTGCATATAGGGTATGGCTAATTTTTTCCCTTTAATGCTTCACTTCTGTTGTTGCAAGTTGCTTTATGACCATGCATGAGAAGGCTACTTTGAACTGGTCACAGCTCCTGTAAGGAGGAACTGTAGCACTGAAACTCCGTTTTGCTTCCTCCACAAGTCCAGAAGATATTTGGGGCACACGGGAATGGAACTGTTGAAGATGAAGACTCAAGGCCAAAGGGTGCCCTCAGACAGCCCAAAACAAGGACAGGGATGCAGTCAGACTGTCCAAGAGCAGTGGTCTACAAGGTATGGGGGGACCTGTAGCATACTTTGTATTGTATAAGCACCACCATTTCTAGTCCTCCACATGAGAAGAAAGAGACACCTGCAGGCTACAGATGAGGGGTGAAGAAAGCCCAGTGGGCACTAGGAAAGATAGCCAGGATGGAGATGGGAGAATAGGTGGACTAGGAGGAAACAGAGCTCTGCCATTTCCATCAGCCACAGTGATGGTCATAGCCAAGTTAAAGCTGGATAGAATTTGAAGCTTTTTGGTATGTTCTGCAATGCTTTTTCTTCTCTGCTTTCCCTTTTT
>NW_008823922.1:1609875-1616056 GCF_000699105.1 Pygoscelis adeliae | reverse complement strand
GGGCCAAACTGAGATGAGTGGGGAAAGGGAGGTAACTGGCAGGCTGGGACAGATCCACTGGGGTGTGTTTTTGTGGGACTATATAAAGTGATTGCTGTGCCACGGAGGCCCATCCGCGCTGCAGTGTGAGCTGCCTTCTGCTGAGTGTCTTTCTGACAGCTGAAGCTCTTGTTTTTCATGTTTGCTGTTGAAAAGCATCTTGGAGGATTCGGTCTGTTCCAGGCACTGTTCTGCTAATGCAGAAATATGAGACACCTCAGGAAGGACTGCCCATGAGAGACCCATCAAGTGCCAATGGTTTTTGAATGGCTTCTGATAACTCTTAGATTTCATAAGTCACTGGTTTGGGGTTTTTTTCTTTTTTTTTTTTTTTTCTTTTTTGCAAGGCTAGTGAGTTGAGTTTGCAATTTGAGTCAGTTGCAGTTTGAGTGAATGGTAGGCAGAGTCATATATTACATTTCAAGAAGAAAGTACTTTTTGAAAATTAGGATTCTTCATTGTTACGTGTACGAAGGCCAGGCTGGGAAGAGACCGAGCAGCTGGGACTCTATGTGAAAGGCTAAACCAGCTCACCTTTTCAAACCATTCCATACCAACATCTGCTCCTCTGGTAACACTCCAATGCTTTCCTCAGAATACCAGTGACTGTGCTTAACAAATTCCTTTCCTATGCCTGTATTTCTTACTTGCATCCCATGCGTTGGAGGAGGTGAATCAGAAAGATAAAAGACAGCTGGAAGCAACTGAGGGAGCATGTTTAAGCAATAGGAAACTTGGAAGGTGGAGACTGTAATCTCGCAGGTAAAAATGGGATGCTATAGTGCCCATCTCCTGGGGACATATGACAGACAGATTTATGTCTCAGGAAATGTGTGCTTCTTCATATCCATCTGCAGCTGACAATGTTTGTTAGTACTTTCAATTCAGTGGCCACGTATTTTGTGTAATAAGTCATTGATTTCATCTCCCTCTGCAAAGATATCCAAACAAATCCTATGTTAACTTTTTAATGGGGGTCTTAGAAGGAAGGCCACAGTTTGAATGAAATGTGGAGAATGGACTAGCCTCATTCCAGCTATCTCCAGACTGAAAAGTGAGATACCTTACTGCTGGGAAAAATGTCCTCTTAAAGTCAGGTCAGTGCAAAGAAAACATCCGTCTCCAAGTCTGACATATTTCCACAGGAGGGAATTACTTCACTGAAAAGTAATTAAGATTCACAAAAGTTGCTGTAGCATGGCTTAAAACAACAAATACCAGTCCCTGTTTCCTGCTCTCTTTGTATAAAAATCTTCTGTGGAGAAGACATCTTAGTTACCCTGATTAGGAACTGGATAAAGATAATTCCTTTGCAGATTTATTTTTGGCATCATGCTATTTCAAGTACTTTTGCCGTTGAACTTGCCTATAGTAGACCAGCAGTATGTGCTTGCATCTTAAGCAGATATGATTTCAATGGATAGCGGAGCGGCTGAGACAGTATCGCTCCCTGGCTACAGACTGAATGTATAGTGTTACATGTGAATAGCTAATGCAGTATCTGAGAGTTGCTGCAACGCATTTCAATGCCCAGCATCCTGCGCAAGCTGTGTTCTAGATCTTGATCCTTTTTCCTTGTGCACCACTCTTCCAGTGACATGATCAGACAAGGCCAAAGTCTCTTTTCTTTCAATGTGTATTTACTTATGGATTTTGATTTGTAAATTTTGGGCCCGTTTTCCAAAGGACTCCCCCTTGTAGTACCTAGCATCAAAACTAGGTCTCCAGTCAAGTTTGTGAGCTCAGACTCCGGTGATTAGACAGGTTGTGTCTCTCATTTGCAGCTGATAGTACCAGTGATATGACTCATGCCTACTCAAATGGCTTCCTATTTGGTAAATGATGCATTCTGCAATTCACAGTATTACAGACCAGTTTGGACTATTTAGATCAGAAAGAATTGCTTTCCTCTCCAAAACAGGAGATTTTTCTTTCTATCTGACTTTAGACCTGTTTGAAGGATATGAAATTGTTAGATCAGCTCCTGTTCACTCTCTCTGCCTGTCAGTGCAGCTGGCTACAGACCTGGACATGACAAAATGCTAGAAAAAGGTTCTTGGCTAAAATGTTTAGGCTGGGACAGTTTTGCTAGTTGGAAGAAACTGCAGCTCAGCATTCAAACTTGCATATGATTGCCCAAACCTAGTCTTTGCCATGCCATCATCTTTGATGTTTATATTTTCCAAGCGGATGATTTAACCTCCTATGTAATCCACGGCGCTGGTTTTAGAGAGACAATGAGGAGACTGGAGGCTTTCAAGGTGCAATAACATTCCAGGCCCTCTTCCATTTGCCTAAAGAATGCTCTGATTCTCAAGACTACCTTGTGTTTCCCAAGCATAGTCTAGCAAAGGAAGGAGAATTCGGTCCCTTAGAAGAAGTCAAGTGGGAAAATACAAAAGAGCATCTAGATGCTGCTTTGGGTAGCGAAAGAAAATCACTGATACACTTGGCACTTGGGCGATGCAGCTCCCAAGCTCCTCCTTTCCTCCATCAAACATCAGAATCACCTGTGTATTGCATTTAAAACCTGATCTCCTGCTGAGTGATTTACCTGGTGGCCTGTAGAACCCAGTGAGTGGCATGGGGAGTTTGGTGTGTGCTGTTGCCCAGGATGTGTTGAGGCAACAGATTCCTTTTTGCTATTGCAGCAGGTTTAAAATATGTACCTTTTCCTTTTTAGTAAACATTCTCTCTGTCTCTTCATCCTTCTCCTTGTCTCTGTATGTCTCTTTCTTTGTCTCCTTCTGTCAAAATAAATCTGGCTGCCATGCACTGTAGTTAACTCAAAATATTGCTAGCATTAAATGTGCCCAGACATTTTTATTAATACATTAAACTTGCATGAAATTTTTAGGCATTATAATTTACCAAGCTTACACCAAGATGGCTTTTGAAACTGACACGAGCTATTAATTAAAAAAAAGGGCATTAAATAATTGTCAGTTGACATCTAAATTACTGTTTTGTTAGCTGACAGAAGCTTGCCTCAAGCTTCTTTCTTTTCTCAAGTGTTAGTAAATATCCCATTGAGTTTAGGGGCATCCCATTATGAATTGATTGTTTAAATCTTAATGTTATATACCTCACTAAACAAAGTGGTACATGCTGTTAATTATTTCACAATGGACTGTCAGTGTCACGTGAGTGTAGAAACACTTCTGTTTTAAGTATTTGGGAAAGTATCAAGGGGGACACATGAGAATGCTTCCTGATATTAGTGGAAACCTGTTCTTGCAATGTGTTGGTTTGGTTCAGTACGAGCTAATCAGGGTTCTAGCAGAAAAGAAGGTTGTCTGCATCAAGGCCTTCAACTGGTACAAGGCTGAGCAACTCCATCAACTGTGATGGTACTGTGCTGGGTGACACCCACTCAGAGTATGTTCCATCTAGGGAGAGAAATTATTGAGTGGCTTGAGGTGCTTGTGGGAATAATAATGTGAAATTCAAAACAAAATTTGGCTGAAGGTGAATTTGGTGAGTGCTCTGCCAGTTGGATTAAGGTTTTTTTCTTGAACAAACACTAATAATCATCACTGGACAAGCAGAAAATGAAGTTGTCTGCAGAAGATATGCCAGTTCTCCTCTCCGATCCTAAAGGGGAGATCCTCACCCACACTAAAGGGGTGGTGTCTTGATTATCACTGAGGGTTTCAGGTCACCTGTATCCCTGAGGGATTCAGGATGGCTGTATGATTGGTTGGAGTAAATCTAGAACTAGCTGATTTCAGATAGTGGACTCTGCTTTATCAAAGGGTTTTGCAGGACTAGCCACTGGGCTAAAAATGCCATGAATTAGAATCCCCAGGAAATTGAAGCAAGTAGATAAAATCAGTTTAGACCTAATTATCACATCTCTCTGGTGACCTGAATAAATGGGAAACTATCCCTATGACCTATGGGGAAAAATAAATCAGATAAAAATGAACATACAGCTTGGATTTTCTTCAGGAATCTCCTTGGTACTTTTAATACTGTAGCACTTACAGTGCAAGTACTCAGTATGAGTAATATTTCAATGCTCTTTTCATGAAATATACTGGAGGAGGTTGTGGTGGCTTTGTGTTTGTGGGGTTTTGGGGATTTTTTTTTGGTTGCTGTTGTTAAGAAATGTACCTCCCATACATCTCCTTTCAGAGATATACAACCTCAACCATTTAGATGAAGAATGTTGGAATCCAAAACATGTCATATAACCCCATTCTTTGGGTCAAGTTTGGTCCTACAACGAAGAGATGCCAACATGGGTAAGAGTCCTATGGAAGGCTACCACATACTTCAGCTATTATTTGTGCTATAAAGGTCCAGTTCCAACCTCTAAGATATTCCCATTAGGTGTAAGCCAGTTTAACATGTCAACACAAACTCGACCATCTGGAAAGTCCCTACCTTGACGAAGGTTAGGAGGAAAGATGAAAAAGTACATTGAATCCTTGTGCTATATTTCCTTTTGATTTTCTGTGAGTAGCTTGCTTGGGTTGCAGAATGATGGTGCAAAACCAACTAAGCTAGTTCTGCATCAACTATCTGAGATGTGGAAAAGTATAGCTTTGTTTATAAACGAAGCACCATATCTACTTCCTTGCTAAAAATTGATGCTATCTCGAGGATATCTGCATTTCACTAATCCTACTAAGGATTAGTTTATAGGGACATTTTTAAGTGTTTGCTATGGATCTTACTGCCAGAGGTTTCCTCGAGACCAGTAGAAGGCTATACTGTTTCCTCAGATTAACACCTGCGTTATAGAATCCCTTAATGAGCCACCAAGGAGTAATACATAGATGCCCTGAAGTAAATAAGAACAAAGATTTGTTAGTAAATTACTCGCTACCACAGTAGAATTGAAAAGTACAACTGATTAAGAAGTGATGGTGGATTTATACTTAACCAAAAAAAGTTATCTTTAGCATACATAGTTTTGCCCCCAGACACTGTGGAATTACAGCTTCTCTCACTGGTCAGTGTCGGTGGCTCTAAGGCAGAGAGTTTGTGTATTGTGTCATGTTTCCAGCCTTAAGACCAGAATTTTGACATGAAACTGCAAACTTCACTCTACCTTTTAATAAACGCTTGTAGACTGGGACAAGGAATCGTCAAAGGGGTCAATGTAAGGTCATCATTAAAGATGTTAAATTTTGCTGCCATGACAAAGTCAGTCACTTCCCCTGGAAAGATCAGAGGATGGTATCACAGATGTTCAAACTGTCTCTGAAGGAAAATATCACACATAATAAGCAGCAAGGGGAGGTAGAAAAGTCCAATGTGGAGCAGTTCATAGACCATACCATCTGCACTTCATCCAGGCAGTAAATCTACTGCCTTCTGTGTCTCTTCTTGTCTTTGTCCCTCTCCTCCCTTTATTCCCTTTTCTTTTGACTCTGGTCTCTGGCTTTTCTGTTTCAGCTTAGCTCTCTCACACCCTTCCCATTCGTTGCCCTGTCTACACTGTCCTTAATACACCAGAAAGTTTACTGGGTATTCTATGTTTGTTCTTCTGGCCATATAACAGTCCTAATCTATTTTAGGTTAATACACAGAAATTGTCAGTGTTTTGTAAGAGAATAGTGTGTTACTAGAAAGGAAACCTTTTGTGACAGTTAGCTGTGATAGGTTGGGGACGTGTCTCCCTGGGAAAATAACAGATGCTTCACGGCTGGGGCCCTTCTCTGTTGGACAGGCAAAACATTGAACTACTTGCTGCAAGGGGTGCCCTTGCTTTGATCTTCAACTGAGTGTTTACATATGCTGTGCTCTCTTTATGAGGAACGACTGTGATGGGGACATCCTACTATTCAGCTCCCTGAGAGAGGCCAAAAGCCATTTCTTAGGTCATTGAGTACAGCTGTTGCCTTCAGTTCATGAGAATGCTGATTAATTAACGTTTGGGGTTTTTTAGTCACATAAAATGTCTCAAAGGGACACAAAAAGGTGTCCACATCTGTAGATTACCGTGAGCCAACAGAGAACTTGCAGTCCAGAGTCCCTACTCCTGTACATCTCTACCCTATTGCCCATCCTTGGAGGAGATGAGGAGTGGCCATTGCCTAAGCAGTCTAGCACTGCCTCTTCTGCCTGTGAGCCCGTCAGGTGCTCAAAACCTAAAGTAGTTTTACTGTTTCTAGATAGTGGGGAGGAAGGT
>NW_008823922.1:1600129-1609818 GCF_000699105.1 Pygoscelis adeliae | reverse complement strand
TTGACCTGTAAGAGCCTGCAGTGAAGGGAGTTCTCAGACTGAGATCCAGACACAGTAATGGGCTGAAGCCATTTACCCTGGTTTACATATTTTTCTTTTTCCTTTTTTCTTTTTTTTTTTTAATCTAAAGGGTTTGTGAATATATGACAATACAGTAAAAACGTTGTTTCAGAAAAAAATGTGGAAGAGTTCTAGCAATGCCAAAGAACATCCAACTTCAGCACTTTTGAAACAAGGCCTTTGGCTTTCGTCCCTTAAAAATCCTTTTTTTTTTCGATGATTTTGCTATTAATACATAGTACAAATTAAAAAAAAAAAAGCTTAATCAGAAGTGTTTGAAGGATTTTCTTTTTAAAAAGAATCAGTTTGCTGGGATTTCTTTCCTATTTCTTAAATGTTAAAGCCCTGTTACAAGGAATTTCCTTTTTCCATGCAGATCAACTAGATACACTGCGTATCATGGTCCTCTAGAGGCTTGCATGTGTGTTATGTGTTATCATTCAAATCACAGTTGTGGGGAAGCATCATGCATAAAGAGAGGAGTTAAACATTACACTTTGTCTATCACACCACCTCAGAAAACGCATAGGGCAATGACTCTTACCTTCTATCCATTTTGCCATCTGAATCTAAAGAGAGAACAGGAAAATGTGGTTAGTTAAGAAACCAGGAACAGAATGGTGACAGGCCTCCTCAGAAGTTGTGAGGATGCAACCAGGAGAACGTAGTTACAGCTGGTAAAGATCCAGCCAACCTTTCTGAGGCAAAACCCTTTGATATTAGTAGTGTCATGCAACCTTCCTAAAGCCCTTCTTGATTCTTCGAGCTGTATTTTTTCTCAGAGCTGTATCTTTGCTAATATTTTGGCTATTTTGAGTTTGATTGCAGCACATCGCCGGAGTGTCTTAAAAAACAACTTTGAGAGCAGATGCTTGATGAGAATGAGGCGGAAGCACTTTCCCTTTAGGCCTGCTATGTAGTGCCACTACAGAATGCATCAGCCATTTGTCTTTCAGCAAGTGGCATTACATTGTCATTTGTATCCTCATGGGGTATCTGGGAAGTCTGTTTACAAAATTATCCTTTAAAAGACCAGTGTTTACTGTAAATAGGATGGAATCAGGTCATGACTGATAGGCTGAGCTCACTGTGGCGGTACTGGGCCCAGAGAGCTCAATCTACTTCACTCCAAGCTTAATAGTTAAGACCACCACTCTGCTCTCCTTTTTACTAAGCAAAAGTCTGTGACTACTGTTGAAGTCGTGTGTCGTGGTGCATTGCTGTCTTAGTAGGGTTAGACAGTTCTGGATGCTAGGAAATTACCTCTCGTTTGTCGCGTGAAGGTTAATGCAAAGATCTGTCCACAGAAGCAAACATTTCTGGATACAGTGGAGGGACAAGCAGCTCCTAGTCCTGTGAGGTAGCAACCTGACTGAGTTCTCTCACTGCATTTTCCTTGTTTAACGTCTGGCTCGTTTTTGTGGTGGAAACTGTCTACGTTTATGAGAATTTCTTTGTTTCTAAAAGTGGATTGCAAGAGCTGTCACTTTGCATGCAACCAGAGCTGCAAAGGTGCTTTTAGAAATTCACCATGGAGATGCCATACAGACAGCAATGCTTTCAGTCCCCAAACTCTCTTATTGTAGTCTCTCTTCTTTCTGTACGGATTATTTCCCCACATATTTCATGAGATAGCCTCACTGCTTCCATTTCTGTTATGGTTTCCTTCCAAGCCAAATTTTCATGTGCTAGTAAGAATACAAACCTCTCTTGACAAGCAAATGTAGGTTGCAAAGATTTGCCCTAGCAAAGTCCCAGGATTCTTTTTTGCAAAAAAAGAACAGCTTGTACTGATGTTCTGGTCAACCTGTTAGTACTTTGCATTTCCTTATTTGCCCCTATCTGTTACTGTTTTATTTGCTATGCTTTTTTATTTCTAGCTTTTAATTGCAGTTGAGTGTTATTGTGTGCTGTTACCTCATGCCACAGACGACAGTTGTATTTCAGCAGTGGAAGAAATCATCACAATATTTGCTCTACAGTGCTCTGTGAAGCACTTTGGAGTCCTATCAAGTAAGAGAGGATCTGTGCAGAGGACGGAGGGCCATGGACCAGCATTGCCTCTGGGGAGGCCCATGGAACAAATTCTGCCTGTCACTAACTTTTGTCTACTGAAATGATGGGCATTATTCAGTTTAATGTTAAGAATTTGGATTTGAATCCAAAACCATGGGTTGTAAACTGCTGGTCCAAAGTCAAAAGGAGCTGTTGCTACCAGCAATTATGATGTTAGATCAAAGAGCTTTTGGCTGTTTCTCATGAAAAACATGCTTTCCTGTGGCAACTTGAAAACCAGTCACAGTGGAAAAGTTATAGGGAGTTTTGCTATATAGTCTGATGGAAACTGCATATCTTAAGAGTCAGACAGTCACATTTGAAGGAAAAGTCCAGAATCAGTGAAATAAATAGTAATTTTGTCTAGGAAGTGTGAGCAAGCCTCTTGTCCATCCTGCAAATCCAACAGGCTCTTTAACTTATGTTGAATAGACAGAATTTTGTTTTAAAAATTAATTATTCTAAAAAATACCCAGGCAGTAAGCTGAAGAGAATTCTGTTTCTCTTGTAAGGCTAAAGAGCAGAGTTGATTATACTGAAATGTGAATCTGCAGTTCTAGGGACTCCAGCACTTCAGACACTTTTAAAATAGTTCTTCAAAGGAAAACCAGAGCTGTAGTACATACACGGTTCCTAACACTGAAGCTCAGATCTGCTGTATCAGAACATAAGGAGATCTAGATCTCTAGATAAGAAATAAGGAGTATTTTTTCTTACCTCCAAAGACATTGTCAATCATTTGTTTTTTGATCATGCAGATTATTACTGCTATGAAACTGATTGCTAGAAACAATCCCAGAGTAACTCCTATAATAACATATGTGAAATCTGCAAAAATTGAAAACAAGCCAGTGAGTATACAGCATTAAATAATAAATACAGTCTTTGTGTTTCAGATGTGACACAAAGTTTCCAAAGTTTAAATGCATCCCTAAAAATAAATAAATAAATAAATCATATTTATTCTTCAGAAGGGGCTGATAATGCTGAGCCGGACTAGGTAGCTGAGAAGAGTTACATACCAGACTGCTCTTTCAACCCACTGCACATCATGAAACCATGTGACCTGTGGCTAAGGGGCTCAATGTCGTTTTATGATAAAGAACAAGTTTAGCCTTTGGTGTGTGCAGGTCTCAGCTCAGTTTTAGAGCTAGGGCTCTACTTTTCCCCCCAAAGTGAAATTCCCCACCCCCACTCCCTTGCCACTCTGTATCCTGCCAAACTCTTATTCTCGCTTCCCGTAGCTGCACCCGCACAGCTTCATCTCCACCCCCAGTCCCCAGCCTCCTGCCCTGCCTGACTATTCTGCCTCTATAAGTCTTCACTGGGAGGAAGCAGGAGAATTTTTAAGTGTAAACTATGAACCATATTGCGATTTTGCATCACTGTGTGTACAGAAGGGTCCACCTTCATCTGTCAGGCAGGAGGGTGCCCATGTTCAGGATCTGTGTTCCAGGCTCTGTCCTCCCTACACTCATTATATTTACCTAGAAGTAATTTAAAAGCCCCCGGCACACAGCAGGACTCTGCTGTGCTAGGCAAAGTACAAACCTGCAATCAGATAATTACCTTCTACACATAAAAAGTACATGAAGTCTTCTAAGCACCTTCGTTTTTGTTGTATTTGCTTTGCCCCTAACTTCCTGTCTGCAAGCGAAAATCTCACCATGAACTCACCTATTTCCTCCTCTGAGTTTCCAGAAGCATAGACCGTTGCTCTCCAAAAATCTGAAATGGAAATATTTTAGCCTGTTAGGACATCAAGGAGAATGCTCTATATTCAAGGAGAAAGCCGTGTCTGGCTATTTCCAAGGGGATGGTTGATCCTGGTAAAGCTTAAGAAAGGATCTGAGGCTTCCTGGAGTAGCAAAGTGTTATCAGTCAGGTTAACGAGGACATCCTAGGAATGTAGCCACCACATGCCAGTTTTTGGACAGAATAGAAAATACAATTTTAAGATTTTATGTTGTCTTAGCACTGTTTCCATTCCAGAGTTTCCTCACTGCAAGCCTAAGAGCTGTATGCAAGAGAAGATGCTATAAATCAAGAAAAAGATTACAGATGCAGTAAAGCTAATAAGACATGCTAACAAGAGAGGATATAGCACGCCCCAGCACCCCTCTCCAGAAAATGTGAGTCCCAATCCTGCCTGTAGTTCCAGTCTTCAAAATGTGATTTAGTGCTGGCAGAGAAGAGAGTCTTTTCCTCTTGCAAGAAAACGTTATAGGCCGGAAGCAACCTTTTCAGAGACTCCCATGCCAAGTTCCCTGTTCATCAAAAGGACACCCTCCCGGCCCTTCCCTTTTCCATAAAGCTGCTGAGCTGTGCTGCCTGATGCTCGGAGTGTGCAGGCCCTCAGAATGGAGTGGCTTTGAAGAAAACAATTCATTCCCACATACTTTTTGAAGGAAACAGATTCAAAATTGTCCAAACCAAAAAAAAAAGTCAAGAAAATGGAGAGAAGTCGTGTTTAGTTTTAATGTTGCTTGCTTATTATAGGAAATTGCTCAAAGTGTATACTTAAATCAGTGATGGGCATGCAAGGATATTTCCACCAAGTCTTTTCAAGTAGCTCCAAATGACATAACTGATGTGTAGCTGCGGGAGGTGCCAGGAGCATGACAAGGCTTTAAAGGCAGATATGACTCCTGCATTTTAAAACAGCATGCTATGAAATTTCTGTCTCCTGTACGTGATTCAGGCAGAACATGAAGTCCTCTCCTACAGCTATTGCTCTTTGGCAATCTACTGCCTGGGTGGCAGTACATGTGGGACCTGGTGGGAAGACAGCTGTTTTACACGCAACATCGTCTTTTCATAGGCATTCCCCACTGTAGTGGGGAATTGTGAGGGAGTATCGTCTGACTGAAGCTCAAGTGGGATTTTGAGGTCTTAAATGCATCCAGTTTTCCTACTGCTAAGGTGTCCAACATCGTAAGTCCCAGCTCGCCTCTCCTCTCTCTCCTCCACTTCTTGTGGAGGAATATTTCTATCTTCTTGAGATTTTGGGGGCCGTGCTTTCATTTCTTGTCCAGTAAAATGAATGCTAGAAATATGACTGCTTTTAAACTTGAAGCATAGTCCTCCCACTCCAAAACCAGCCATTTTGGTACCTTTACAGTAATCCATCTTGAGTCTGCTAGTCAGACTGCTGAAACTCTCTCTTGAGCTGAGTGTGGGCTCTGGGGCCTCCTCAGTTATGTCAGAAAAATCTGATCTGTTGGGTGGCTCACAACAGATTTGTTTTTATTTCCTGGTCTTAATCATATTTCTAATCCCAAATTTTCATAAATTACAAACCAAGCTTCAAAAATCTGGAGACGAGCTTAAAAAAACCTTGAGTTTTAAAGCAAATGTGTTTTGGGATCTATAATTCTGAGCTGAAAGTCCTTTTTTGACAAACTTTTCTTCATAATTAAAACATCTGGAAACTTATTTTATACAAACAGAAATGTTTTCTCTCCAAAAACCCCATGACACTCAGAGAAGGGAGTTGGGAGGAGTGGGGAATCCAGTTGCAGATATGATCACAAAAGCTGACTATACTAAACGACCAAAATCAAAGTTACAAAGAAAAGGAAATTTAAAAAAAAAAAAAAAATCTAAGACTACACAGTGGATGTAAAAAGCATAGCTCCTGATTTTCCAGATTAAAAACCAGTCTCTTTGCTCTCGCCTGTGAATTTATTTCATTATAAATTAAAAAAAAAAACACATTTCTTCCATCCCCTTAATTATTCTTTGTGCTCATATGAAGAATGTTTTAAATTCAAACATAATAAAAGTGATATTGTATTACTTTTATTATCCTAATGATCATAATACATGCTTTAATGTATGCTTTCTAATGGAATTAAACCAGTGACAGATTATGTGTTTTATGGCAGAAATAATATTTTACATGGAATATTTTATGTAGGTCAGTTTAATATATTGAGATTAAATTATTAGTTTCTTTTTAAAAAGGAAGGGAGGGAGGGAAATCTCTGAAAACCCACAGGACTAGATAGAACATTTTCAATTCATACTTTCAATATGGTTTTAATTAAGGTTTAATATCATTTACTGGATGCTGCTTAAATACCGTTTGCTTTTGAGGACTGTGTTAGATAGCTGGCTTCTGTTTGTTTCAGTTTCTTCTTAGGTGGAAAGAACTGGATTGACTAAGTCAAATACACACGTGTTGCTATTTGACCTAGATCCCATCTTCAATTTAGATCTTTTGGGGATGTATACAAACCTGCTGGTACAGAGGGGTTAGAAATGATGCATCAAATTCTGCAGCGCTCCAGTCCTGGTGCTAGCTTTCTGACTCCTCGTCTCTGTATACTGGGTTTAGACTAACTCCCATGCCTTGAACAAACCCTCTGGACGTGGAGAACATTTGCTTTTGGGTGGAAGAGCCTTGCAGATGAATTTGCTATCTATACTTGAGTGACTTGTGGATCATTTTTCAAAGGATCTCAAAGCAACTGACGGTGCTTTCTCACCTCTCCTGTGTGCCTGGCTCAGGCGTAGCGTGCCACTGGCACTATAATAGAGATAGTGCTCTGGCAGCACTGGGAGGCTGGTGAGAGGCATGGGCTGTGTCTCCAACTGGTGGGGGAAAGTTTTTATGTGTGTGTCGGCAGCGAGTCTGGAGATGAGACTGCAGACTAGGCAGGTCTTACGTTAGAGGTGGGGGGACAGAGGAAGAGTTAAGTGTGAATCTGCTGCGGCAGCCTGCCTGAGGAGCCGGGCTCGGTCGGGTATGCTGGAGCCAGGTGTGCAGCTGAGGAAGCTTTTGCTTCTGGCTGCCCACTGCAGTCCTCTGCCAGTACGGTTACCTCCCTCAAGGTACATCTGCTGAGCAGGTGATGGACCCACAAATAAATACACCGGGCTGGGAGCCCCTGGTCTGTGATCTCCGTGAATCCCCGGGCAGGCTTAGCCCTCCTCACACCTGCTGTGCACGGAGCTGGGCTAAGCAGAAAACAGCTTCTGAGCCGCACCGAGGGATGTCCTGTTCTCCCTGTGCCCTCTGCTGCATAACTGCTCACGCGGTGCCTTGCCCATAGGTCAGCGCAGTGAGGAAAGTGGTGCAGAACGCAATTTGGGCATAAGATCAGGGAGCAGGAATAGCTCACTTTCCCCACCTTATGAGATATTGTGAACAACTCCCAGCCATAACCTGCAGTGATAAACAGCAACATGTGCCTTGTCGCTCTCAGTGCACAGCACTTGCCTTAGTCCCTTTGCTTCTGTTGCCTCCTGTTTCCATGTGACTTTCTTCTCCCTTCCTCCCCCATCTCAGATTTCTCCTTCTCATTGCAGCAGATAGTGGCCGGTCCTGTGGCGTTGCAGTAGCCAGGGGTTCAGTGCCATTCATCTTTGGGGCAGCAAATGGGAAAGGAAGTAAGTATGTGGGAAACCCAGAGGCAAGGTGGAAAAAAGGGATGGCTCACAGTGGGTGTCCGAGCAACTCCAGAGTCAAATAAGGAATGCCCGTGACAACAAAGAGGTTACAGGCAATGATCCTGCTGGAAATCATTCCTGAAAGCCATTATTACAAGAAGAAAAGTATTTTGGCTGGTATTTAGTGTAGCAAAATTCCCAGCTACATGTAAATTTCATCAGATAGGCACTGTTGGCATCCAGGCAAATGGGGTCCTTCCTCAGTCTTCAAATTAAAGGCAAAATCCTTCTTTGTAGTAATAAATGAGGACAGGATTCATTCCTACATGAAGACAGGAATTTTTTGAACTCTAGTGCTTGCCAGGCAGCCCTCCATCCAAGGCGTATAGATTTGCCATTGCCTGCACCTATCCATGTGACCCTTGGAGGCACGTTAATGCATTTTCCTTTTATCTATTGCAAAGTGCCTTTTGCTGTAGAACGTGTCTTGCTGCTCTTGAGTTTGCATCTCTTTGCTCTAAGCAAATGCTACTGTATAAATGGGACTTTTGCCATTTGACTGCTGAGCAATAACTAATCAGTAGCCAGGGAGCGGTCACTGCTGACTTCACATCTGTAAGAAGGGTTGGTTATCCATGTCCTGTGTGGTGGACAGTCTCCATTCCTCTGGACTCTTGGAATTGTCTATAGAAAGGTGCAGAGGGCTTGAAGGGCCAACAAAAAAGGATAGTGAGAGTGACAAATTTCTATGTGTACCCTGAGAAGGACTACAAGAGGATAGAGCACTGCTGTAGATCTATGGATAGCTTTGTTTGCAGAATCCAGGGCAGGAGCAGATATCCAGTGGATGCAAGCTGGAACAGCTGGTCTGCATGACTCAGGTGGGGCAAACTGCCCTTGTGGGATTCCCCAAAGGTAGATGATGATTTTCTATGAATTTCTGCATGAAGTAGGGTAGTGTGGGAGGTGTCCATTAGGTAAAGATGAGGCTTTTGCCACCAGAGGGTGCCTGCCCCCTTACCTAACGTCTCGGAGACCACAGTAACCCATGTAAACGTCTGTCTTTGTAACTGCTGCCAGCTCCATCCTCCCCATTAGCCCACATTAGTCCCAATGTTAATATGAACCCTGCTGACACTCCCTATCCACGAGCCCCACTTCTTCTCTGCACAAAGTGGAGGTGAATAACTGCGAAGTAAGAGGCAAGTTGTGAGCATGAGAAAGCCCTGCTTTGGGCTGGCAGGTGGCGTTAGAAGCAGCCTGAGTCAGGAGCATCAAAGTCCTGCAAGTGAGAGTCACAGAGATCAAGAGGTTTGCAGATAGCATGCACACAGATCAACTTTTTCCTTATACTCTACCGAAGTACTGTTTTCTGTACAGTGCCAAACAGGACGCTCAGCAGCTCTGCCATCTCATCTGCGAAGATGCAGGTATTGAACTTCATGGTGTCTTCTGGATTGCGCACAGCTGACCCCGTAGCACTCAGTTTAGGAAATATTAGCTAGAAAACTCAGCAAAACACCCCACTGTCTCAACAAATATTCTTTCTCCAAGGAACAGAGTTCTAAACAAAGTTTTAAACAACATACATACAATTAGACTGGGAAATAAATAACCCCACCAAGCTCAGGGGAAAAAAAGCTCTCAAAAAGGATGGAAAAGAAATATGATAGATCACTTACGTAAGAGAAGAAGAAATGCCATTAGGACTGATATCCAGCTTGTTAGTAAGGCCATTGTGAAGTTTTGACAACAGAGTGATTTCACCCAAATTTTCTGAATTTAGCTCCTCTGCAGTGTCTTTAGAGGAAAAAAAAAAACCAAACAAAGCAGGTCATGTGGCTATAATGGGAAACTACAGTCACATCCTGAGTAGTTACATTTGTAAGCAGAAGTTCCCTTTTTTGGGCTTAAGTTCAATACATAAATAAACTCCCCACTTGAAAATGTTTTGTGGAGAAGGTGGACAGCTAACAGTCACATCCTAGTTCAGCTGTTTTGCTCTCTAAGGGACCTTTAAATGCTAACATTTATTTTTACAAAATTTAAAATGTCCTACCATAGTGAACTGGTCTCTGCTGAAGTCTTCTAAATCCATGGAGAAGCAAGTGGGTTTTCTGTCTTAGAAGGAGAACCTTCTAAGACAATCTCTCTCAATGTTTCCAGCCTTTTTTTGAACT
>NW_008823922.1:1597059-1600094 GCF_000699105.1 Pygoscelis adeliae | reverse complement strand
GCTGAACATTTCCCCTTCATAATCAGCTTTTTCAGGAGCAGAGTGGAAGAAACTCTCCATGGCTGCAAAACTATTGCAAGCCAGTTCCTGGAAAAGAACTTCTGCCTAAGAAAAATGTCTTGACATAGTAGGAACTAAAAAGCAGGAACTTACTAGCAGATGATGCTCCTGATAGAAGTCGAGCTTATTCTTTGAACCACAGTAAAAAATCAGATTTTTCTGTTCTTCAGGAAAATTCACCTTTTCAAACAGGTTAACCTGTTCCAAAACTGAATGACAGCAAAACATACAAGTAAATATTAATGTTTTTTGCTAAGTGAACCCATTCCTCCCAACTCATTTCAAGTACATCCTTCAGAGGTGGAAGGCACAAGAACATGGACCTCATTTTTTTTGCAGCAGAGGTCTCTGGAGGATCTCTGTATTGCTTTTACCTCTTGTCTCTTGATGTACCTTTCTGCTTTAGATTAGTACTTTGCTGTCTAGTATCTTCATCTCATGTAGATGCTTATATACTCCAATCAAAATAATCTGAAACACATCTTAAGTGAGAAGTTTTAAGAGAAAAAACCTCTTGGATATTTCTTTTTCCTCCTGTTGGTGAGGGAACATCTGAGCGATCTGGTCTCAGCAGAATCTCACATCTTAAGGCTGGATGAAACATCTGTCTTGCTGAGTAAATGACAGTTGTAAAGCCCTCCTTCCGGAAGTCTGTTTTTAATGGGACCATTGTAGTCTATAAGGAATGCTGGTGACTGCATGTGTATGACCACCTTGGTGGAAAAATGACTGCAAATGAGCAAGATGTTCACAAATGTTTAGTTGCTCTGACAAGCTGTGAGTGAAAAATTGCGTTTATGACTTCCAGGTGTTTGTGGAGGGATAAGCAAAACACAGTGTTAGCCAACAAATAAGACTCTTGAGGCACTAAAAATATAAATAAAAATGATCAATGTACCCTCAGAGGTGGCCTTAATTCCTGGCCTATTTTGCTGTATGAAGCATAGGTAGAACTGACTGAGTGTGGTAGATGCGATAGAAAGTATTTGTTAGTGCTTTGAGCTATTGTGTTTGTGTGCACACATGCACGTGTGTGTAACTCATTTTTGCTTTTTCACTGTTCCTGGTTCTCTCTGAGGTCAGAGTTGAAAACACCAAAACCAACAAAAATCTCTGCACCAGATGCATAGAAAAGATTAGGATCCTCGTAAGAAACCCCCAATGTTTTTGTACCTCATGTGGTTCATCTGTAAATGATCCCATGCTCCAAGGATTCTGAGAACCTCTTACGGAAGGAATAACATGAATGTCAACTCCCTCTTTTTTTTTTTTCTTTTTTCCCCCCTCCCGTTCTTGCTTTTTTTGTTGTTTGTTTCTTTCCCCTGGCCCAAGTCAGTGGTCTCAGGGGGCTCTCGTACTTGCTCTCAAAGAAGCAGCTGAACATTGGAGTACTTGACTGAACTCTCTAAAGCTGCTTTGTTTATTCCGTTGCTACTTCTCCACAAAATGCTTCAGATAGTTCAGCTAGCTGACTGCACGCTGCTGACTACGTATGTTTCACTATTCTCATTCACAGCATACCTCCAGTGAGGAAAAGCACTGATCAGAATAAGCCAGGCTTAATAAAATCCTGTTTTGTAGTGGGCTTATTCTGATTCTTGACCAAACTGGTAAATATGGTTTCAAGCATAGTCATCATTATCAACCTTCCCTCTACTACCCACTTTCTACCATCCGGCCACTGGGCAGGATATATATGTTTAATTAATTCTGCTTTTACCTTCGACCTGTAAATAGTGGGAGTAATGTCAGATTTATATGTTACATGAATAACAAGGATTTCTCAGGAGACCCTATCCTGGTGAAAGAGGCTAACTGTAATTTTCAGCTGTGAGTAATTGTATATAATATAATCCTAAATGATTTTTCTTCTGTAATTTCATTAGAGTTTAGAAATTTAATTAGATTTTGAATCACTCTGAAATAAAGTAGAAAAACACCCAGAGACTAAAAGCAGTGGTTATTTTGTCCTCTGAGGCCAGAATTCTTGGTCTCAAATTGGCATGTGTTCATTAGGAGGAAGTTTGCAGAAGTTCTTGATATATTATTGTCTTTCAGAATGGACTCTGAATAGGTCTTTGGAGAGCATTAGAAGAGCACACAATTATTATACAGACTCTTTTTGAGGTTTAAGATCATCTGCCTTGCATATACTTAATAAAAATATGCCTCTAAAGTTGTTTAAGAAACTGTGGAGATAGGAAAGATGCTCCTCCAGTGCCTCAGTGCTCTTCCCGGTTTATTAGCAACTCCAGTACCTGTGTATGATGATACAGAGAGGAGTTGTTTGCTTTACTTTAATGATTAGGTAGGTTTATGGTTATTTTTATTGCTACACATATGAACTGTCATGGTGGCTGTAATTAGAAGCACACTAAAATGCTGCTCCTTCTCTTCCATCTGAGGTTCAAAAGAAATCTGTCCTTCTGGCAAACTTTGATTCTCTGTGGAATTCGTCCCATGTGCCAAAAAATGGAATCAAACTGCACTAAACAGGACAAAGCAAAGACCAGTGCAGCAGCTTATGCTTGTGTGGGGTGCCAGGATAGTTGCAGTGGGTTCAGAAAGGGGATCCTCTTAAAAGATTCTGAGGGACTAAATATGCAAGTGCTTGTTTCCTTTTTGCTTTAACTCGTGTAACACGGTTTGTGTTTGTGGAGATGGCCTGATTTATACTGTTTGACTAAAAAAGGGATTTGGGCATTTAGGAGCACACTCTGCAAAGCCTTTACCCACATAGCAGTGCCTCTTTTCTCATGGGGGTTAGTTGCTTGAACCAGGACTAGCCACATGATTTTGTGAGAGTAGGTCCTTAAAGCAAAAATATGTAACAAATTGAGGCGTTAGACAGAGAGGAGAAAATTCAGATTACTTTCAGCATGGCAACAATATAAAGAACCACAGCAGAGCCAGAGACACCATGAATTAAAGAATCTTGGAGAAATTAACAAGGGGAGAGAAAGCAAATGTGAAAT
>NW_008823922.1:1588438-1597049 GCF_000699105.1 Pygoscelis adeliae | reverse complement strand
AATCAAACAGAAAAAAAACACTCTTTAAATAATGGCAATCCAGCCTACTTTAAAAGAAAGAGGAAACTTCAATGCAGTGGGATGCATGTCAGTCCCAAAGTGAGAAGTCAAAAAGAAACCTCCAGGCTGACCAGGATGTGCTGTTTCTGACTGACCTATGTGTAACCATTGCTAGCATCTTCTGTTTTGGCCCCTGCAGACAGACATGGGGTGAAATGGTTCATTGGTCTGATCCAAGGGACCATTTCCTTTGTTTCATTAACGGCTCTCGAGAACTCATTATCA
Organism: Pygoscelis adeliae; assembly: GCF_000699105.1. NCBI lineage: Eukaryota > Metazoa > Chordata > Aves > Sphenisciformes > Spheniscidae > Pygoscelis > Pygoscelis adeliae. Next base: position 1,596,764 of record NW_008823922.1, on the reverse strand, counting down.
CACAAATCCAGTCCTCAGGCTCAAAATCTGCTTTCAGAGTGTGGTGAAGTAAGTCTTGGAATCCAATTGAAAAATATTCTTAGAAAAAGACTGAAAGTTTTTGGGCGCTTGACTTGATGGATATCGATGGCGATTAGGCAACCTCAGGGCAGGCTGGTGTGCGTGGATGTGCTGCTTTCCATTAACGTGTCACGTCACATCACAGAATAAATTGAAGAAAACATGTTCAGGCTGGTTTCTGCCAAAAATCAAGGTTCTTTTGCTATGGGCATCCAGAACAAATGGAAACTATGTTTGAAAACTCACAGCTGCTCTTCCTTTGCTATTTTCTCCATTTCCTCTTCTGTCAGGATTCTGAGCTGCTGGGACAACTGGGAGGGATTCCACATCTCAGCAAGCAGCATAATCACAGATGTCGGGTGTGTTAACAAAGGGAAACACGCCTGCACCAGTAATTTAGCGCCTTCCTCCCTCAACATTAAGGAATACTATGGGAAACCATTCAACATTTCAGTCTTGCTCCTTTTTTTTTTTTTCTCCATCTCTGTTTCCTTTTCAATGTGAAGCAATGTGTTATGTTACAGAGATGCTGGTACAGTTTAAAAACATGTTTTCTTGATTTTACTTGAGGGACACTATAGTTTAGTGTTATTGTCAACTCAGAGAGGTGCAAGGAGACAAAGAAAAAAACCTTGGGATGTGGGTACTCAAGTCTTTTTCATGCAACATCAAGAAAGAAAATGCTGAAGCAGCCCATGGCTCATCTGAGCAGTCTATTCATTTGCAGATGTCCTGCCCCAGATCTTGCCCTGTTCTTAGGTTTATAAAATGGTGTGGTGTCCCTCATGGAAGTTATAACTTTTACTGAGCTTAATTTCTTCCACACTAGGTGTATTTGGATTATTCATTCAGGTGGTCTGCATCTATGTGTCATTATTCTTTGCTTCCCAGTGCAGATGACTTTTTGTATTTCTAAACTAGACTGCTTCTGTGTTATGCTACAGCAGGGAAAAATGGTGTTACAACAGAAGGCAATTTCTTCCGTGGTGAAGGAAAGCGCCTGCACATCACTTTGGGAAGTTGTATATCTTTTGGGTTAACACATAGCAATGAGCATATTAGGTGTTGGGGTGGAACACAGGTAGGTAGATATAAATTTGGGTTGAAAAATAAATCTTTTTGTAGGAAACCGTGTGGCTAATCTTTCTTTCTGTTTGAAAGGTGCATATCTGGTATTTGCATGAAAACAGTCAAATTCATTCTAGGCTGAGTTTCAGGCTCCAGCCACTGTGCCGTAGGCACGGTCTGGGATCCTGGGGAACCTACTGATACTGTTTCCTGATGACACAGTTTATAGCTCAGACTTGAGGGCAGACAGCAGGAGCATTCATGGTTTCTCTTCTCCGGTGTGCTTTCCCATACTGACACCCTTCAGCTGGAGAGCTTTGGCACCTACACGCAGTGTAGCAGAGCTTTCAGTGAGGTGCTCTTATGGTCAGGGTGGTATGTTTTTTCACTCTTCCTCTGTGTGCGTGTTTGGCAGGGGAAGATCTGTTTAGAGCTAGCCATGTTATAAGCCATTGAAAGTAAGTCTTTCCTGTCTGGACCTTGTGCTGCGTCGCCATTGCAGCAACTGTCTCTCTAGCATTTTCCTTGTGGCTCTTACTGTCATTTCCTACAGGCTGGGATTCCAGGTAGCATAGAGAAAGCACCAGCAGTGGCAGCATTTTTTCCCATCTTCCTCTGCTTTAGACCAGAGGATTTCAATTCCTTTCTGGTTTCAGCTAAAAATTTTCTAGGAGAGGTATCAATCTCCAGCTAGCGCATTTAGGCCTATAGGTATGTTCTTAGGATTACCTTTGCTGCCCCTTAAAATAGTCCACAGCCTCATATGTATTTGTAGACCACAACTCAGAGGAATGGTTTTACAGAAACTTGTAATCTGACTTGTCTTGTCTTAGACGACCATAGCCCGATCTGTAGCCTGTTGTATAAAATGTTTATAAAAGTTGGAGACAAATTGTCTGGTACGAAATATTTACTTAGGTTAAAAAGATTAATAATAAAGACTCTTCCAGGCTTCTCATAAAATCACCAGCTGGCCTGTCAGTTAGCTGAGAGAGTCTAGAAGTAGGAGGATGTGTTCATGCTTGAGATGACTGGGAAGTGTTTCAGTTAGCTGGGGAAATAGGAAAGAGGTCAGGATCCTGCCTGAGACATCATAGACCGTGAGTCACTGGGAAGGATTAGTGTGGGAACACACAGAGCAAAAGTTTAACAAGTCAAAGGAACTGAGAGGACTGAGAATCAGGCCTATGTTCCTCCGAAAGCAAGGTTGCAAATAATAGGCGACAGAGACAGAGGCTCTGTTTCATTTTGTAGCTTGATCTTGTTTTATTATTGATAGGAGCAGGTCACATTTTAGTAGCAACTTGAGACCATCTGGTCTGCTTTTTTGCCTGAAAGGGATTATTTTTCCACTCTGATATCTTTCAGATGGTTAGCAGGTGGGAAACTTCTTTTAAAATTACAAAAACTTCACCAACTGGAAAATATCTTAACCCTCTCTCAAATTTAGTTGAAATTGCTCAGTAAGTTCAGATGCCTTTGGGAGGACTGAGGAACACACACAGAGATAGTGTGATCATAGGAGCTTTTTTTGCTGTAGGAAAACATGCCATAGAGAACCTATGGCTCCCCGTCTCTCACCCGCATTGCCTCTTGGAAATATCCTGCAATATTTTTGGCTTGGTTGTCTGAAAAATATGTGTACTCCCATGTGGATAATCCATTGTTTTTTCAACAGTGTGTCCTTCTCTATTGCATGGATGGATTTCTTGTGTTGAGTAGAAAACATCTATTACAGTATGGAAAATTCAATAGTCTAACTCTGCTGATGATGCCTGAACAGATGCTGTTTCAAAGTCAGAGAACCAAATCTGGATTTTTCTTTATTTATTTAAAACCAAAACACACACCTAGGAAACACTACCAAAATAACGTTAGAAGAACTGTATTGCACTAAGACGAGCATTTTGGAAATTATATTTTGTGCTACCATGTGAAATTTCAGATATAAGATAGATTAATTCAACATGTTGCATATTTCCGTGATAGTATGGACTTTAGTAACATGGTCCCATGGTACGCACTCCTCCCTGTCCTGTCTCCACCTGACTTCTAGAACAGATCCTCATCTCATCCGAAATGGATGATGAATGAGGCAGAGTGAAGGTGACAGTTGTTCAATATATCTTTTTATTTCCATCATTCAGTGGGACTAACAGGCCTTAATTATTACCTACCCCCTGTGCCAAACACAGAACAAACTTGTATTAATCCCAGCAAAGCTGCTCATATACATCAGCAGGTGCCTTTCACCACTTGGTCCAACTCCATCAGAAAGCTAGGTTTGGCTGGGGCAGGAGGTGTCTGCTTGTTTTCCTTGGCTGGCTTTGGCTAACAGCTCCTCTCTGTACAGGTCAGCTCCAGACTGGAGTTAAGAGTCTGCTCAGGGAGAGAAGAGACCCTCTTCATAGGGCATATGGATTTCAGTACTTTCAGAATCCTGTGGGAAAACCTCTCTACATTGCATTTGTCTCATTGCTCACATCTATCTGAGTGAGCTACTGGAGAAGGAGATTCCTCCACATACTGTATATTCTCTGAAGCACTGTAAGTCACAGTGGAGATACTCTAGCATTTGGAAAGGTGCTAGAAGAGCTCGGAGGCTGTGGTAGGAAGAAACAATCCCACAAAGCTGATTAAAGATGTCCTTGGGGAAGAGTTTGGCTCTCTGAGCAATGAGTTTAGGACTGGAGCCTAAACAAAGGCTCCAGTACTCACTGAATTATATTGTCTGCTCCTCTGATTATCAAGTGTCTCAGTCGCTGGAGGGCTCTGTGTTGATAAAGTTCCTTTACTGAGGCAGCACTGCTGGAATTTTTCCTATGTAGGTTTTCATACGGCATGAACAAAGCATCCCAGGCAGCCCAGCTTTGTCGTTGTTGCACATTCTGATACACTCAGCTGTGTCTTAAAATACCTTTGAAGTGTATGATGATAACTTAGAACGTTCCTAAGCAGCCTCTGAAAATGGCTGGGTGTTTACTTTTTGAAGGTGGCATGCGTGGTGGTGGAGCAAAATGCAGTGCCCAGGAAAATTCAGAGCAAGAGAAAGCAAGCGTAAAGTACGTCCAATTCCCATCCAATATTCTTGTATCTCCTGTCCACCTGTACTTGGTATAAGCATGTTGGACTTTAACAAAGTGAAGCCACTTTAGTGGCTAGGCAATGTATGGAAGGCTCAGGGTCCGTTGCTGCTTTCCTCCCGCGCAGGGGAAGTCGGTTGGTTTCTTTATGGCCAAAGGTCTGCAGGTTGTTTCCTCCAAATGACCCACTAAGGAACGTGGGTGTTGGAACGGGTGAAACTTTTTTTTTCTCTTCTGTTCCTAGGTGTAAAATAGGGTTTTCAACAGAATAAATCTTTCAAGAAAATGTGCCATAAATGTGGAAAGGTTGAGCTTCTACCAGGAATGAACTCCTGAAAAACACCAGTTGTTCCTTTTGAGAATGTAGATGCAGTGCCCCCTAAGAGCTGTAATTCAGGTAGTTCATGTCCCTGTTATCCTCTCTTGGCTGGATCACCCGCTGAATTGCATTCTCATGATATGCTGTAACCAGAGGACAGAATGATCCATTGCACTGGCACAGCAAAAATTTGATGCATCCAGGGATTTTATTTTTTTGACTAGTCAATTCAGCCATCAAAAGAGGGGACATGAAATGTTAGATATGTAACTTCCACAAGAAAGCCTGGTAAGTTTCTGAGTAGAAATGTTCAGCTTGGATTTTTTTTTGGTGTATGTTTGTTTGTTTTTTTGTTTTAATGATAAGGGAATCATTTGGTGTCAGACTGCTAGTCAAGGGCAGCGATGACTAGTGAATAGGGGACAAACGGGCTCCTACAGCGTGTTTATATTATTCCTCAAATGTATGAACATGTTGCACTTTACTCTTGAAATCCTGTTGTTGGAAGCAAACTTTGAATGCACATAAAGCTGAGCCACTTGAACAAACTATCCAGTTCTGCCTCAAAGTAATTGCCACTTACTTTGTTTATAATATGAGCACTGCTGGTGACATGACATTAGACTTAACTGCATCCCGTCTTGGTGCTAACTAATATTTGTCCTTAAACTAGGCATAAATAAGCTGGGACTTCTCTTGAGATAAAGAAGATATTGCATCTTTAATGGAATATAATAGGCATAAACAAGCCAGTTGCTCTGCTTTGGGATAAGAATGATGTGATTTTTTTTCCTTTTACATTTAACAAACACTGAAAAGCACTAGAAGTCATTATGCAATCTTTATCATTACCAAGTTAAAATAAAACAACCATTCATCATTCATTTCCATGCAGATTTCCCCCAAATACATTATCTGCCTGTGAAGACAGTCATTTTGCTCTTGTGCATGGTGCTGTGGAAAGCTGAAAGCTTTCAGCCCCTCACAGAGGCTTCTCAAAAATCTCAGTCTCTGCATGGTTGGGCTGTGCCTGCCTTGCTCTGGTGTGCCAAGCAGTGTGAGTGGAGAGATGTTTATGGACAAACGAGGTAGAAGGGCACCAAAACCCAAATTTGGATGCCTGAAATGAGAGACTTAAATATGTTTCTAGTTACCTCTCTGCTTTCTTTAAGCACTTATATATAGATTTAGGTATGTAAACATCTGTTTTAGCTCCTTCAATAGGAATCTAAGCACCTACATTATGGTTTAAGATACTTAAATTAGGTTGGAGAATCTAACCAATGTTGTCTTTCTGATGGATCAGGCTTGAGATCTTTCTTATGGAGGCAGTGTTAATGATGGACAATTAGCAGAAACAGCATCTCAGTACATAGTCACTTCGCTAGTAAAATCATCACTATATGTGATCGAGTGACAGCCAAGGCATTCAACTCTGACTATGTTACTAACATTTGCCTGCATCACAACACAAATTAATCTTATGGGAGGGATCTGAAACAAGACTGGCTTTCCCACTAAATCCTTGAAGTGCCACCGATTCAGGTAGATGCCATTCCACTGCATTGTCCATCTCTATCGAGCTTGCAGTCTCCCACTCCCATTTCCTCTCATACAGAACACCTTGTGAATTAGATTTATTTGAAGATGTCCTTAAAAGCCTTATGAGGTGGGCAACAAATGCGAGGTGGCCATTGATCACAGCTTATATGAAGTTAATGCGTTCTCTGGTCTTCATTGCTCTGTGGAAATCAAGCCCTTGGCCATAACATGTTTCTTGATTTCCTTCCCCCTTGTTTGTCACTGTCCTTGTTTGTCAATCAAAAGTATATCAGACAGACCAGTTCAGGGGCAATACAGGGTTGCTTAAAGTTGTTGATGTCTGGGGAGGAAGGAGCAGAACCAGTATGTGAAGTATTCAAGGGCTGACTTTGAACTTTGTGAATTTGTACTATGCAAGCTGCACCAGAAAAGGGAATGTGAGGTTACTGCAGTCACTCAAGCCTGGGCAGATACTTGGCATTCCAAAACTATGCTGTTGAGGGGGAGCATCAGAGAGGGGAAAATAGAAAGTGGAATGTAGGTTTTCAGGATTGCAGTCTATTAGGAGGCAGAAGTGCCATCATCACAAACTCACCTATTTCTCCCCCAGGGAAAAAGTGGCAACAGTACAGATAACAATACCTCAGGTCTCTTGGTGTGAATTTTGCAGGGTTTGTATAAATTTGGTCCAGGGTACATCTGTGCATCTAAATTTAGATTGGGACTCCTGTGTTCAAAGGCAATCTGAAGTACACTTTTGCCTCACTTGGGCTTTTATTCTCTCTGTGGGCTTGCTGTAACCTGAGCCTGCCTATGGACACCAAGTCTCTTCATGGGTTCAGCAAAGCAGGAGTTTGCAGGGTGAGGAGTGAGGAAGAGATCGTATCTACATATGCACCTGTTGGCCACAGAAAATCAACGTCATCCCCCTTTGGTGATGAGTATCCTTAAATGCCGCCATCCACTCCTGGGATGCCAGGGGGAGAGGTCTTCACAGAGATGCCACTCCTCCAGCCTCTGGGGCTGTTTCTGCCTATAGCACACAGCTCTGGGTTCTGCCTGGCAGCTTTTCTGTAAAGCATTTCAGCTTGTTTTGTTACACAGTGCTAAACAGACAGGAGGCATCTGTCATCTCTCCAGTGCCTGCACAGAAGTCCCTGCACCCCGTGGCTGCCGGCACCGACTGGGGGTGTGCAACCGGTTTGACTCTGCAGGGTGTGCAATATTCTTCATCGTCCAACAGCCTCTCTCTGCCTCCCACCGTGAAATGCTGCAGCAGAGGCATTTCTTGAGGGTCTTTACTGGCATAGATGGAGTAAACTGATGCCTAGATGTCATATTTGAAAATTAATTTTGCATCTCAAGTGGTTTCTTTTTACTTTTACAGCATTTTTCCATGTTTTTCTTCTCCTTGGCTATCCAGGGAAGTCCATGCCTTGACAACACCTGCCTGGAAATGCAGGCTGGGCTGGAGCTGATGTCTTGCTGACTTGATTGGATCCATTCTCATCTCTTGGGATCTTCAGTATTAATTGTCCATTTTCTCCTTTTCTGAGCTTTTTTCTTTTTCTGCCAACCCCTTTGGCTGTACTATCTCCTAACAGTGAATGCAGCAGAAGGTTTTGTTCAAAATTTACTTCCCTGATGCCCAAAGATGGAGAAAATTAATAAAAACCTGAGTCAGCACCTCCTATAGTGACTTGAAAATGGGAGGGTTTTCAGTGATCCCCAAGTTCAAATGGTCTGACACTGCAATTAAGGGAGGCAAGGGTTCATTTCCTAATATGTTTCTTTGGCATTTGGTTATCTAACTCACCAGGAAAATTCTCACCTGAGTTACATGGTTGAGGATCTTATTTTGTTTTCTCTATGACTAAATGATTTTTAAATTTCCCAGGTCACCAGCAAGAGCCCAATCCAGCAACATTTAGGCAACATTAGTAAAATTACAAGGTGTCTTTCATCTGTGAGGACCCTCCCCCCACGAAGTCCTTTATGATCAGCATTAAGAGCTCATTCTCTCATCCTTGCAGCCTTTATTGGGGTGAAATGCAAGCACTGTTACCAGCACTTAGCACAGAGAAGCAACAGCTTAGTTGGGGCTGCAGTATTTACTTGAGGCTGCAAGGATGCAAGACTTAGGGAGGCCCAATCTGATCATTATTCACTCCTGAGACAAATGTCTAAGGAAGAGTTTGATATAGTCCTGTATCACTGGGCTTCTATGTGGAGCTGTGAGCAGTGCTTTGGGGGG
>NW_008823922.1:1573981-1588247 GCF_000699105.1 Pygoscelis adeliae | reverse complement strand
AACTATAAGAACATCTTGATTTCAAGAAGTTAGCTTCTATGTTAGCATCATGTATGGGTTGCTGTGTTTCTTGTTATCTGAGGCTGTGTTGCTTGAAGTCCTTATTCTCTGGACTCTAGACCATAACCACAGCCTCTAGGTTCTATTGTATATAGGATGAGTTTTATGACAACCTGGCAAGGTAGATATCTAGTTGGCCAACTTGGCAACAAAACTTACTTTTAAGGTGTCCTGAAGTGAACTGCCTTCATTATAATAATAAAAAACACACCCACAAGTCAAGAAGACCCTTGCCCAGGTGAAGACCCTTCCCCTGCGCAAGCGTAGTAACAGAAGAGAATGACACAACCGATATTATAATTATATGTAAATCACTAACCAATCATTGTAACTGGGAGTGTACTACCTTATAATTTCTGTGTATAAATGTAACGGTGAACTCAGCTTAGGTGCGCTTGATTTGTGGAAATTCCACCTTGCACCCGGTGCCGCAATAAAGCATGCCTGCTTTCTAAAACTCCAAATTGAGTCGTAGAGAGTTGTTCATCTGCCGACTTACGGTAACAACACTAAAACTACAGACTATGAAGTGCCATGGCCGGGGGCAGGCATAGAGGGACCAATGATATACAAGTAGATATACTTTGTAAAGCAGCTTTTGGGGCTCTTTGGCTAAGGAAATTTTAGGTAAAGTTTCAAATGTCGGGTCAGACAAGGGGACAAAGTCGTAACTTTGCAGGAGGCAAGGCTGGAGTTGAAGGTGAAAGTAGAGAGCACAGCGACGTTAGTCTGAGCAGAGACCCCATAAAAGGGCTTGGCTCATTCTACAGAGCTACAAAACTGACACAGCATTTTCCAAAGAAGGCCTATAGCAGTCAGGTACCTCTTGCAGTTGCATCCCCTGGACTGGGCATCCATATCCCCTTGGCTCTTCAGACTCTCCTCTATGTGTTCAGTGAACTCTTGCTATCCCACTTGGTGTGATAAAAGAAACTGCTAAAACTGGAGGCTGCTGAGTGCTGTGCTGCCTCTATTCAAATCTCTAATGAGCTCCTCCTTGTAGCTCTAGGTTTAATTAGTTTTCATTGCAATATTAATGATCCAAACAAACCATTTTAACTTTCCTGTTGCACAGCTGGAATCTTCTTATTTAGCATTCTGCTCTATAAGGGAATCACACCAACTTCCTTTCCCCTCCCCCATTTGTCCCATTAATATGCATTAAAATCACAGTCTTATTGGCATAGAGTTTCAGACCTGCTATAAAACTCTAATAATTTCTAAAAATGGCAAGGTTAAACTAATGACAGAGCCTAATCCAAGTAATACAAAGATAGATTTATCCCAGAGTTTGATGGCAGTGATGATTAATACATCCTTCCTTTATTTACAGTCTATCAGTATTTACAAAGATTTGCTCATTCCTCTGAGCACACATACAATCTCTCTTGAACTTCATGGTATTACAGCAGAAATGTCTAATCTGTTAGTCTTCAACAAAAATGCCTTCTTTCTCTCTGTTTTTCCTCAGGAGAAGGGCATGCCCTGCCCTTCCCAGCATAGATCTGAAGACTGCATATCTCAAAGTCTTCTCCTACCACAATGGAACAGGTGCATCTTGCATTTCCCTCTGAAATCCCTGATAGGGAAGACTTAGAGGAGAGACTTTTTATTACCTTCTGGTGTGTTTCAGCTCCTGGACTCATTGTGATTTGCAGAGACTGAAATAAATTGGGTTGCAGATAATCTGGGGATCTTTGTGTTGAAGGATGTTAGAGAAGACTAGACTCTCCCATGCTGAAGGACTGATGTGGAATCTTGCCAGCACCTTCTCCTTCCTGAGCTGTAGAAATCATGGAAACATTAGTAGCAAGGAAGCTCCAGGGTCTCTTGCCCAACCTCCTTCTCAGAGCTGGTCTATTGCTAACACTAGATCAGTTTTGACTTTGTCTTGTTTAGAAATGAACTTTTTCTAGGAGCCTGAGGAGCTGTGCTCTGCAGATAGGCTGTCAGCAGCTGGATAAAAGTGTTTGCTGGCCATACTGCACAAGCAGAGGTCAAGATACAACTCTGAAAGTGCCAAAGAGATTTAGTGCCACTTGCAAAGAGTCATTTTCATTGGGACTTACTCTCCTAAGTGCTCACATTGTTTTTGAAAATAGGACTTTGGAGTGTGAGCATGAAGATAAAGGGGTGAGGTCTGATTGCTTGCTTTGGCATTGCCTGCAGGGTCTAAGTTCAAGAGAGCAATGAGTGACTTGATTGCAGAGCGCCAGCCCCATGGCCCAGGCAGTGGAGAGCTGGAAGTGCCTTACCCGGAGCACCTGCTCTGGCATCCTGATGTAGGCAGTCTTTCCTCATGTACAACCCCCAACTCACCCCTCCTCAAAGAGATGTGTCCTCACAGAGCATTTTCCCTTATGAAATCATCAAGGCAGATGTTACCTAAATCAAGCATTTATGGTACCGTAGACTTACTTGAAAACCAAAGCAATTCAGAAAGTGCAGGAAAGAAGTTGCATCATCAAGGTCTCCCCTAGCTGCTGTTGGTGTTGGGAGATAGATTGGGTACTGAGGATCAGGACTTCACTCAATGGTCCCAGGGCTCTCTCCAGCCATGTAGGACTATAAAAATAAAACTCTCCGCCTCCATCTAGCTGTGTTTAAATATCCTGATTTTTTTCTGTCTACTTAGCTGACTGAATAGAGACCTTTAGTGGGTGGGTATCTTCACTGATGGGATTCATAACCCATTTTCTTAACTTTTGTGATCTCACAGGGGAAAGACTTCAATGTGTGGAGTTTTTGCCAGAACATTTCTCTGCAGCAGAAGTTTCTCAAAGGTTTATATCAGTGAGCTGGTTTTGGTAATGTTCTCATGCTGGTTTCCTTCATATTTACGAGAGTTTGTCATTCATTTGTTATGCTGGAGTATAACTGTGAATGGTAACCTACAAAAGCACATTGTCAACAAGTTGAAATGTATTTGTCCAAAGTGCTCCTGCTGGAAGTTGTGGGTAACTAACTTATTTGCTCCCAAGTGGGAAAAAGCAAAAGCATGTGTTATCCCTTTAGAAATTGTGAGAGTAAAAGGGGGAGAGAAGGAGACAGGGAAAGGAAGGATGCTATCTCCTTGCTGATCTGCAAACAGTGGAGATAAACCTTACATGAACTGAAAGCAGTATCAGAATCATATCCTGACAGTGTGACAGGGTTAGGCAGCTTGCACCCACAGGTATGTGTGGCATGATGGAGAACCCTTTCCCTGGTCCAGAAGCACAGCTCATTGCCGGGCCATGTCCCAGTTGGGAAGGGCACAATCAAGAAAGGAACACAATAGCAACAGGGAGATAACTACCCCGAGGTTTCATGTAGCCAGAGTTCTCTGTAATGCCTTGCTGCAGTTGACAGTACCACAGCATGAAAATGAGCAGTTTAGACACATTTCTTACTCCAAATGCAACTGTTGTTTAAGATTAAAATTAGTGAGCTCTCTTACCACCTTCAGCTAGCCACAGCTTACCACACAAATATCTCTCTTACTTGGTTTCCTTTCCCTATCAGTAAATATCTCTCTCCACTTTTGAGAACATACTGGTGCCTCCCAAAAGCTCAAATTAAATGGTTCACCATAACCAACATGTGCAGTGGATGTGTCTGTTAGCTAAAACTGAACCCAGAGCATTCTCGCTTCTACTGGTATTTTGGTTAAGCATGCCAGCAAGGTTTCAAACAGTAAGAATATGACCATACAGATCAGCATGGCTTAACTTAAATGAGTTTAACATCACTCATTTCAATGGAATTTAAGCAAACACATTTTACATCATATTTGCTGTAGGCCGCAGCAATGAGCCCATGGCTAGTTAGCATGGTTCAGTTGATATGTGGCGGTGGTGATAAACTCGTAACGTAGTTTGCCAGAGGAGCACATCTGACTGCAGGTTTAGTATGTTACACAAAGGTTTGTCACGAACCAAGTCAAACAATATGCAAAGTTTTAAACAGTATAACTTAGGGGTCAGGCTGAGGTGTGAGTTCCTACAGCGTATGGGTTACCACATATCACTACTGACTTACCCAGGGGCTTACTGTCCTCTCTGGTCTGCCAACATAATTATGTGTGGTTTCTCCCTATCCCAGTTCCATCGGAAAGATGTTTAGTTTCAGTTCTTACTGGGAGGACTTCCAGTCTGTGCTGTTTCTGCAGAGCCAGACTTGGGGAATCCAAAGGGGCCAGTAAGATCCGTAGTGGGAAGATGGGCAGTAAGGTTAAGCCAGAAAACTGCTGGGCACTAACCTCCTGACTGGCTTGACAGCAATCTGCACAGCATGTGTAATTGCAGCTTCAGTGACCTGCTTTGCTCTTTCTTCAGTCAGTCCCTTAGCCAAAATAGTGCTGTCAAGCTAAAATCAAAGTAACTATACCAAGGGACAGATCTGTTTTAACAAAATTGTTTTCTAAATTGATTTAAATTGGTGTTCAAACTGCGTGCACGGCTTTCTTGAGTGACAGAAGTATGATTTTACCTCTTTCTGTTCCTGATAGCTCTGCCAGAGCTGAACCACCTGAGAGGGGACAGGCTTGTGTCTCTCCATAGCTGGGCATTTCCACTAAAACTGAGCCAACTTTTGATAACAAAATTGTAATTGTCGGTGATGTTTCAATTAAGAGCCTTAGGTGATTTTCTGCTCCCAGACTAAATCATATGGCACTTAGAGAAATATCGTTTTATCTCACACCAGAGCACATCTTCTGTTGCTGGTGGGGCTGACAGCATCTCTTAAAAATACAAGTTTTCAGGAGAGCAGATGCTTCATATTATTTCTGTTTGCTTGGCACTTTTAACCTTTGCAACCCCAGCCAGCTTCAGGTTTTTCTTCTGCAGCTGTGAATGTGAACTTACGTGGTTTTTGGAGGACTGAGGTCTGACTGCCTTATGTAGAAATCATTTAACTGCACTGTCCCTCTCTTTAAATGAAAGAATCATTTCTTGTGCTAAAAGAAACATAAAAATTGGTATGTTTTGGGGATAAGCTGTTGTGTCTGCATTAAACACTGAATCTTTTGACTCTCAATAGAAACATTAGGGCCAGCAACGTTGCCTTAGGTGCGGATGCTCTGAAAGAGAAAACCCAGACACCTACCGGCAATTTCAGCAAGGGTATTTCCAAAGACGAATGGTACTGTAGGAGCTAGGTGCATTTATAGTTGTTTATGAATAATTATATTAAAGGTGTAGGGTTTACTGGGCAGGCTTCCTCTTCTGGAATTGAAATCTCATCTCAAAATTTTTAGCCATTTGGCTTGTGATTGAAAGCTGCGTGGCATTTCCACATTGGAGCTCATTGCAGGGAAAGACTTGAAGCTGTCAATTGTTCCAAGAGCTAATGGGGGCATTAAAAATGTAGCAGCTTACTGGGGAGAAAGCAGGGTGGGTGGGGAACACGTGTTACTAGCATATGCTGTAACTGGACTGTAAGTGGTCTCCACATATTCATGAATGATGGCTGACCTCTACTCTGCTAGGGCACATGTGTGCATGTCCATCATGAAAACACACTCTGAACTTACTCCATCAGAGGCCCTTGGGAACATAACCCCTGTATCTGTCTCCAAATATAGCTCTGCTGGTCTGCAATATAAGGCAGTGGGGAGAGCTGCTGGATCGAGGAGCCATTTGGAAACTGTGCTACAGTGATATCCACAGAGAACTCTATGCCTGGTTGGTGACCTTCTTCGCTAAGAGGCAAATGTCTGCAGCTTGTAAAAGAAAAAGATGCCTCTGAATGCCTTTCCACTTTTAAAAGCTGCTCAGCGCCGGCTCAGCAGAGCAAGTGCAACCTGCAAGTGGCAGCGCTTACTGTACTTATACTGTATGAATGTATGCAGCTATACATTTGGACAGGGAGGCATGTCCCAAGCAGGGGGCTGGAAATAAATCCTGGAGCTGCCTCTGACTTAGAGCTAGAGCTTTGACCTGAGCCAAACCACTAACTAGGAACTGTTTCAAAGCCAGTTCCTGTGAAAATAAGGCCAGTAACCCCTCTCTGCCTCAGTGTCCTCCTTTGTAACCCTTTTGTAAAATAAGACTACATAACGGCTCACAGGGGATTAGGGAAGACTCACTCATTTCTGTTTAAAGTACATCAGGATCCTTGGAGAAAATTATTAGAGCAATAATGAATACAAACAATAATAACAATTCTGTTATCAGTGTGAAATTGCAGGGATTTGGTCAACATCACTTGACTACAGCTTTGTTTGTCCTGCAGATTTCAACACAGAACAAATCATCCTCTCTAAGTGTTTTTGAACATGGAGGATGAAAATTATATATTGCTATCTTTTAAAAGAAAATTAAAACTTTAACTCTAAGGTGTATGTAATAAAATGGCACTTTAATTCTCTAGTGTGCCATGAGGCTTCTTCTGTTAATTTATTCTTTTCTTTTCTTTTTGTGCTTCGTGTAATATTCTGAAGTTATTAATGTGGCAATATATTTGACCACAAAAACCTGCCTTCTAGTGTTGTTAAGACTGTGAATTAACTCCACAAATGGAAGGCATTTCTGACTTCAAGGCAAACAGATAATGCTTGGGATAAAATGATTAGCAACGTGACAGACATGCAAGAACTTCTAGGGGAAGGTTTTCCCAGGTGTCTTGCCCCAGGGTGTGGGCTTAGGTCTCACGAGCCCATGGGACTCCAGCTGTCAGCAGTGTGTCTCTGCGGTGCAGTGTGTGGTGCAGACACCTGTGACCACCACCACCTGAGCTGCCGAGCCCCTGGGACGCAGCCGCTCGGTGCAGCTGATTCCCCCTGAGCAGCACTGCCACTGCCATGCTTGGATACCTTCCTGTGCCAGAGTGAGGGTGCTAGGTGCAGCACACACCCCAGTGCACCACACACTGGCAAAATTCACTTGGTAAGGTGGCACCTCAGCCCTTAAATGACTTGGTTGTCACCTGTCTTAGCTGGGTAACCCAAAACCCAGTAGCAGCCAACAGAAAGGCATTCAGTGGGATTGAATTCAGTTCAGTGCAATCTAGACCAAATACTTGTAACTCTGCAAACACTTCCAGGACTAAGACGTGGATCTAGAAATGCCCAATCAATTTCATCTTGTACCTGTGAGCTAAGTCATCAAAGGCTGGCAGAGCGCTGTCCCTTGTAATGATTGTAGCATCAAACTCTGAAATCACCAGTGCCAGCCTAGGTTGTAGGTACTTGCAAATAACTTTCCTCATCTGACTCATTCCTTTATCCCTGTGCTTAGGCATTTGCAGGACTCATCCTGCACCAGCGGTACAGTTTCCACTGAATGCAAATTAATGGGCACAAGTTCAGTGCTCCCTATCTGTAGGGCTTTGGCAATGAATGGCAAATTCATTGGAAAAAGAAACAGGTTTTTGTTAGTGCTAGTTACCAGGATTAATGTCAGATATGGGGAACTGGGACTAGTTAAGGAGATCATGGACAAGCTAAACTGGGTGGTAAATTCCACACATGGCATCAGGAGCTACTGAGGCCTCAACTCTGCTGTGGATGCAGCACACACTCATGGGGCAGCCTCGAGAGGCTGTCTTGGCAGAGAGCTAAGAAGAGCAGGGATTTCCAAGATGCTTTGCTAAAATGTATTGCTGTGTTGGCTTTGATGTCTGTCTCTCTGTGCTGGTAGGCTAGACTCATGCCTCCAAAATGTCTGCTTCGTGCTCAGCTGTCAGAAAAGCAAACAGAAGACTGGGAAAGGGATCAAGAATAGTATTGTGTCCCTACGTAAATCCATTCTGAATACTGTCTGTGGTAATCATTGTCACCTCAAAAAGGTCGTAAGAGTAGATTAGAGAAGGTACAGAGAGTAGAAGTGTGGAGAAGTGCAGAATATCTTCTTCCATGAGAAGAGATTAAATAAGTAGAGTTCTTCAGCCTCGAAGAAAGACAACTGATAGGGATTTTTTTTTACCATTTCCACAATCTAGGAACTACAGGCCATGCAAAGAATACCAGTGGAAAGACAATCCTGGCCACAATCAGAGACAGGACATTTTTTTCTGATGTTCTTGCAAGATACTGAATAATAGGGTTTGCGTGAGGGAGAAGGTTGGGGTTTACGCTGATCACCTGGCACAAAGACAAGTTAAATGGATGCACAAAGGACCTCCCTGCATCTTTTTCTTTGGCTAACCTGCTGAGACACATCCTGACAGATGCCAGACTGCTATGAGGAAGGTTGGGCTGAACCATGGCACCTGCATCCACCTGGATTTGATGGCCTGGCCCATCGTGTGGACAGTGCAGCCCCTACAGAGGGCTGCAAAAAAGTCTGACTCTTTGATGGAGGCTGTATAAATAGTTTCCATCCTGGCATTTTTACTAAGTAGCAAATGTCTAGCTCTAGGTGGGCAGGGATTCTTGTCCTTAGTAGTATTAATCAAAGATCTTCTAACTAGCAGCATTTCTCAGAAGCCTAATTGCTAATGGCCACTTCTCATGGCTACTGATTTTCCACCCTTTTTTCAGGTCTTGCTGGTCAAACCATCGGCTCCACTGCTGTTGTGTAAGTGTTTACCTGACACCTGAGCTCCCTGACTCTTGGCACAAGCAAGAGAGAGGTTGGTTGGTGGTGTCTTTGCCAGTGGCTGGGCAGAGGCAGGTTGCATCACCCTAGCCCTTTGTTGGACTTCTTCTGGAGAAAAATGAGGTACCGTTAGGGCAAGTTTTTCATTTGATGAGTGAAGAGTTGACCTGTAACTACTCATCCCCCTCACTGCTTCCAGGCACAGAGCTGCTGAAGTGGGGCCAAGCACTGCCACTCTCTCCTCCGTCCTCCAGCCCTTGTGCTCAGCACACTGAGAGCTGAGGACATGCACTTTTTCCAGGGCTGTCAAACGAACAGTGAAAGGAAACAGACTTCAAGGCTCATTTAACTGGAAACTAGCACCTGTCTTTTTAGGCGAAGGCAGTGTTTGCTTGTCACTCCTGTCAGCAGCATGGGCTCTGCCCGAAAGGTCCTTTAGGCACCTGATTATGTAGGAGGGGGAGCTATGCTGTCATGCTGCAACACCCCCAGCGCCGGCGGGCCGTGGGTGAGGGGAGGCAGGTTAGGTGTCAGTCCTGGGGGTATCGCTGCCAGCGCTGCTCAGCACCCCTCACTTGCGCAGGGCGCGCCGCCGTGGCCCTGCCATTTCACCATCTCCTAGCCACAGTAGGGGAAGGAGGCCATCGGCATGGGCAGATTTTCTCTGTGAGGATGACAGGGTACGTATCTCTTTAGTTCATCTTTCTGGGTGAAACGCTGTTTCCTGACTGATACTGAAGTGAAATATAACACCCTTTGCTTGCGTGAACTTGTGGCTGGCAAGAGATGGCACCCTGTCTTGCTCAAATTTGCCAGCGGTTTCAGTGTCTACCTTCTCTCTTCCTCTTTTTAGCCTAGCTCTAAAATCCCATTGCGTTACAGTGTTCAAGAACGACACTTGGGTCTGAAAGCAAAAGCTTACGGCAAAGGCAGCCCGGGGGTACGGTGCTTGCCCGGCACTGAGAGCACAGCAGGGCTGCTCACAGGGCTTCTCAGGCAGAGTGACAGCTTAGTGTGGTTTGCTTAGGAAGGCTGAAATGAAGGGACTTAGAGCAGAATGCTTAATTCGTTTAGGAGCCTTTGATCTGATCCTATAAAATCTTAATCTGCTCATATTTCCTGCCAGAAAATTCACAAGGAGTCAACAGAAATAGGATCAGACCCACAAAGTTTAGAAGAAAAACAATTACTTTGGTTGTTTCATTGCTCTTAGTTTTCCCTTTATTCTTTCCTTATTTTAGTAGGACTTTCCCAGTATCCCCGCTCCCTTTACATCTCCTCTTGTGCGTATTTCATTTGTATTTCCTCACTGTGGGGATCTCAGCCATTGCTGGGTTTCAGCCCCCTTTCTGGGGGCCAGAGTTCTGCCACCTCTCTTCAGCTGTCTCAGCACTTGGTGCCTAGGCTAAGCCAGTCAGGTAGGCTTCCTCTCTCATCCATGGGGAGGACCGTGTCCCGAGACCATGATCCTTCCTGCAGGAAGAAAGGCATTTCAAACCTCCCAGAGTTGTCTGCTACCCAACCTTGATGAGAAAGGGAGCCTAGATGGCCAGTTTAAACTTGTAAAAGGCCAGCACTGGGTGTGATAGATTCCGTCCACTGGATCTCATCTTCTTGCTCATACAGGATATTTTGCGCTAGAGATTTTCTCTCCCTCACATCACCGACTGTGAACCATCCATGCATTCAAACACTGAAACAAGTGTTCTTGAGCGTCTCTGTCCCGTTGCAGTCCTGCCCCCTCCCAATGATGATGATGATAATAATAATAATAATAATAATATCATCTTCTATTTATAGAGCGTCAAAGTTTCCCAAAGAGCCACCTTTGGGATGGAACATACCAACAGTTAGATAGTGCATAGCAACCCTAGACAACAACTTAAGACAGATGAATGTATCCAGTTGAAGCTGAAGATGAGATCTCATTTGGCAGAAGATAATTGCAAAAGTTATTAATTATTATTGTTGTTGTTTATGCAGCTCTAGACTCAAGAGCAATAGGCACTTTCTAAATACTACCAGTAGGTAGACAAAAGCGCAAAGGCATTATCATCATACCGTAGTAATTTGCAGAAGGCAGAATGTGCTAATAAAAATCATCCCTTGGAGGTTTTCCCATCTAGGACTCAGCATAAGCTGATGAATAGTCCATAATGCTGGAAGAGGAGAGAGCTGGATTCTCTTCTTGGCTTTTCTATAGACTCCCAGTGTAACCTTGAACATACAGTTTAGTTACTCTGAATCTAACACCATGTCTACACAGCATGTTGTAGATGTTTACCTAAAGGTGAGATATGGAAAGCATTCCAATAGAAGTATTTGATATGAATCTCTGTGTTTTGCAGCGTGATTTTATTCAAATTGACAGTTGGGGGGTTTTTGTCTCAAGCAACAGGACCCGGTGTGCATGGGACCTGGATTTATAGATCATCTTCTCTGAGTGCAAGGTTAGGTGCTTGCTTACTCTGGTACTGGCCACACTGGAAACCCCAAATATACTTGATGACTATTACTAAAATCTCATGGACTTCACAAACTAATGTAACTCAAATAGTAAACATAAGGACTGTATGATCATTTCTGAAGTATCCTGTGGAAACTGTGAGTCTGCAAATGATTTTTGAAGGCAACTATGAGAATTTGGTGACTACCATTTTTTACATTGATGCTAAAATAAATGGTAAAGCTGTGAAAGGTAAAAAGGAAAATGTGAACCAGGACACTGGAATTAACCATAAATCAGAGCATCTAATGTTGAACAATGTAAATACTGTTGTTTAAATAACTTAATTTTTACTCATTTCTATTTACACAACCAGTTCTTTTCTTTCTTTGTATTTCCTGGTCTTGCATTACTAACATGGAAGTTTTGTATTTGTTTCTTCAATTGTTTTCCTAAAAATCTGTAGACTTTCAGAATTCGTAGAGATATTTTTTCCTACTGAGATGTTTCACGATTGTCGTGCTCAACTAGGCTGGAAAAAGACCAGTCCAAGGTCTCATTAGCACCCCTTCTGTGAGGACAGCACAAACTCCGTCTTTAAAGCAATAAGCAAACAGAGCATGTTCCAGCTCCCACTCATGTCTCTGGAAGGGTTTCTGTTGATTGGAGCTGGCTTAGCCGTATCTGCCAGGCTGCTTCGGCGGTCAACATCAATTTCCAAAATATCCAGTTTCCGTGCGTCACACTGAAATGTCTGAGGGGCTATTGTCCTTCGGCAGGGTTGGAATATTGAAATCAATGGGACTTGTGATCCCAAATGACATGGACACTGTTGAAAGTGTCACCAGTGGAGACATCAAACCTCGCCTCCTTGTTCAGGCCTACCTGCATACAGAGTCATTTTCTTATTGGATTTCAGATACACCTTGGATTTGGGATTACTGCTGTATTTTGAAACAGCAATACTTTCTGTCACTAACAAAAAGATTGCAATAAAAATGCACTTTGAGCTTGCAGTGCTTAAATGCTTCAGTCTGTGCTCTACATTGTGTGTAAACACTTCTGCTGAAATCACTGTGAATATCTATATGAGTGACGTTATGGATTTGCTTAGACCCCTGATTCTGTGAACATGTTTAATTTTGTTCCTAAGAGAAGGGCCCCTGATCTCTGTAGGAGGATAATTAATCACATACATGTTTGCAGGATTAGAATTTTCATCAGTAATAATTTTATTATTTGTTTTATGTTTATCTTTTTGCCTAAAATGCCTTTGTAAAGTTTAAAGGAAACCAGTTGTGACATTTTTTTAAATGGCAATATTTATCTGTTTATTCCCATTATATATTTCTTCAAATATTTGACGGCATAAATTTTCTAATGAGTTTTGCAGACTACAAACCTTTAAAAAGTGCCTGAAGTCAGTGGTTTATATGATCATAATTCAAACCACATGTCCTTTCCTTAATGGAATGAAATTAAAGAATTCTTTTGTTTGCATTTGTCAGTTTATTAATACCAGCCACTTTAGTACATTTGGTACAGTGAATTTCAGTCCCAGGAATCACTCCTCCACTAAGAGTAGTCTCTGATTACCTGGGACTCATCTGGTTAATCCTCATTAAGGGGTTGTGATGTGGTTTTTAGGCCTGGAGGATTCTTAGGGGGTTCTCTGATGCTTTCTTCCTATCTACTCCGCATATCTCACTGTCCCTATTCTCCAAGTTCAGCTACAGGGAAAGGATGAAGATCCATCCCTAGTTTTCCAGTCCCCCCAATTCCCAAGGCAGATTGTGCCAAGGACCTTGCAGCCAGGTCCTGGGCTGTCGACTCGCCCGGGTGCACTGCCGGCAGAGGAGCTGGGCCTGATTTCTGCAGCCAATCTGCACAACTGAGCTCTGTTTCTGATTGCCGCATTTCTGTTTTCTCGCTTTTCTGCAGCGGTTGCTTTCTGTTCCTCATTCGGCTCCTTTCTTCTCAGTCATTATTTAGCACTGTTCTGCAGAGGAGCACATCTGCTATCTTTCAGACCAGGTTTTTAGCTTTTCTTGGCCTTTCTGTGTTTGCGTGAACTCCTTCCACTAACACTGATAATCTCACCGCATCACCATCTGTTGGCTTGTTAATCTTCCATTCCTGATACTCAGCAAACCTTGAACAATTACACATTGGCTTTTTCTGAAAGGCTGGGCATAAACTTCTAGTTCTCTCTCTAGTGCTTCCTGTTTTACTGAATGCCAATTTTAGATTACTTGCTCTTCTTAAACGTGACTTAAAGTCATATCATTTTAGAAATACAGTATTATAATTCCTCGGATTACCGGAATGGGAAAAAGGCAAAAAGCTATGTTGCTTTTCACAGTTAACTGGTGCGCTCTGATCTGCTAATGGACTGGAAACAGGTTAGGCAATTGTGTTTGCTGTGGCTTGCATGCTAGTGGTGCCCATTTTTCTGCCAAGATATGCAAAACTGAAATATTTTTCAAAACGTTTTGTGGCTGACAATACTCCTTTTCTGGGAAGTGTTTTGAGCTAGGAAGAGAGTTGGTTTGAGAAGGAGGAAGTGCAAATTTAAATTCCTTCCCTGTCTGATTCACACGTGGGCTGAAACCTCTCTCCTAAGCCAAGCTGGCCTTCCCCTCACTGCCCACCAGTGCTCCAGCACAGAACCGTGCAGGTAGACATTTTGCACCCCAGTATTTTCTGAACACATTCTGCAGTGCTATGAGTTTTTGGGATTATGCAGATACGTTTTGAAACTTCATGACTGCTGAGGAATAAAATTCTCATATTTTCTTCTGCTGCGCTTCACTGTTTCCTCTTCCTGGCCCACAGCAAGTGTATTCTGCAAAACACAAAATGAAAACCCAGTGATTCAGGCAAACTCACTAGCCTATAAAAAGTTTTAATGTTTTATCTTTTCTCTCTTCACCCCTCCCCACCCAGAGATAAGCCGGCATTTGAACCGCAGCTATGTCTGCAGTACCAGCTGTACTGCAGCATAACACAATTTCCTCTTGTAAAACATTAGTATTCCCCAGCGTCTGGGGGGGGTCAGCCCTGCCAAACACTGCCCAAAACCCATCTCTCAGTTGCAAAAGAACCTGGCGCAGGACAGGGCCAGTGGTTCTGGGGAAACTTTCATGGGAATTCATCCAACGTGTTGTGTAAAATGCAAAGTATCAAATGAAATCTGGATTGGGGGGGGGGGGGGGGGGGGGGAAACAAACAACAGGCG
>NW_008823922.1:1570433-1573966 GCF_000699105.1 Pygoscelis adeliae | reverse complement strand
TGGCCAGTTCACCTTGTCTGTGGTGGGGTGATACAGTGCAAAGGACTCTGTGAGCAGCCATGTGACACCTCTAGATTGACTAGAATCCTAGCTGCTTGGGCTCTCATATGATCCCCTAAAAATAGCACCATAAGTTTCCCATCTTTGCTGTCCAGCTATTTTAATTAGCCTGTGGTCTCCAGTTTTTGCTTTGTGATTTGTAAATAGGAAATATTTATGCTAGGCCAGTAACTCCACATCCCTCCAACCTCTTTTCTTAAATTAGATGGATTATAGCTATATTTATAAAATACCTAATGCATTTGTCCTAATATCCCTAAATGTCACTGGCTTCTACATAATGTTTTTAAAGAGAATTAATTTTTAGATCACTCAGACTGTTTACAGGCATTTTTTCCCTCATCTGACCTGTCACAAGTATGCTCATGTCTTAAGCTTTAGCTGAAAGACTGCTTCATCGCCTGTCCTGGGACAGGCTGAACCTCCCCTGCAAATTTCACTGACAATTCCTGATGGCTTGGAAGGGAAAGATTTCCAAAGTAAATTGGTGCCCAGTGGGCAGATAGGTACCTAACATGGGTTTCGGCTATTTTAAATAGTGCTGTCTCTTTGAAAATTTGTCCCAGGTAGAACAGTGCTTTGGAGGATTAAACCTTTACTTGCAGAATAATTTAGCTGTCTTCTGGTGTTTAGCATTTCCTGTAGTAAGTTTCTTTTCTGCTATATCTGTCTTCCGCTCTTGGCAGTGTTTGATAGTGAAACAGTTATACAAAAGCATCTTTTTGGGGTTCTGCAGATATGATCAATGTATGTGAGGCAGCTGCCTTACCGGCAAAAGCAAGACTTTGCACCTGACTGAAGAGTCAATTTGATTTGGGGGAAATAAGTAGAACGTGGCTGTGACTAACATCCTTGCCAAAACTGTCACTGAGGCTGTGTCTTTAGAGTCCTTCTAGCCTACGTTCTGTCTCTGAAAGCCGTAAGAGGGCTGCTGAGCCCCAGTCTGGTGCCACGGCCAGGCACCTCCCAGAGTTTTAGGATGAGTGTTCAGGGCTGGAATCCAGAGGAATCATCTCTGAGTCAGCTGAGCCTGGGTAGTATTGATGGGGCAACAGCGGGGAGAGCAGATCGGGCTGTAGAAATTCTTTTAAAATTGAGTTTAAGGTCACATTCACAGAGCTAAAAAGGTGGCAAAAAGATGATGGAACCAATGTCTGCCAGCGATCTCAAATGCAGTCAAAGCTGAAATGTAGCGAAGATTGTTGTTTTCATGAGAAATCTGATTTCAGAGAAGAATCATAGCATTTTGCTTGTTGGAAAATCTATCTTTTACTACTTTCTCAGGGCAGGATGAAAATAATTTTGATATTGTATTATATTAAACACCATATTATAAAATTCTGAAAGGTGAAATCAAGGAAATATTTCTTTTTGCTTGAACCGTGTTGAAATTTCTTCCAGAACTTCCTTTTGCAGCAGATTTTTACTTTGCCAGACTTCATTCAAAGCTGTAATAAGGACAAACAGAGAAAGCTCCAAGGTCTTAAAAAATAAAAATTTCTGTCCTTGTCAGAACTCTAGGAGTCCCTGGAGCTGGGACCGATAAACTCCAGCTGCTGGCAAGGTTTGAGCCCTATGGAGTAGCCCTGGAGAGAGGCTGTGGATGAGTCCTGCACCTGTCTCATTGCACAAATTCTGCACAAGGGGTGGATAAGCAGCTTTTCCAGGAAGGTGGAGAAATGGCCCCAAGGGAAGAGGCTGCAGGACTGCTACTGGTGCCTAGGTGCTGGGGACCCTTCTGTCCTCACCTACATCTGCTCAGCTGGGTTTGTCAGGACGGAAGTTGGTTCAAACCTGGATATGTCTTGAGGCTGGACCCAGAAGAGGATACAGGCAGAGAGGAATATGACAGAGATCTACTTGTCATTTCCCCTGATATCAGGTGCAGCTCAGCCTGTATTGGCTAACAGGAGGAGCTGAGCAAAAAATGCAGCCTTGATCTTGTTCCCCTTTGGGTGAGAAAATACCTCTAGCAATACTGAGACATCTTCCTCCCTTGGGACCCTCAGGTCTCTGCTGCCTCCTGGAGTCAGGGAAGGAGGGTAGGTCTGACCAGAGCTTTTGCACAAAATCCAGCTGCAGGAGGAAGCAGTGATGCTTTCACATTTAGTAGAAAATATACAGATGCTCAGGCAAGTCCAATGCATCCTAGAGGAGAATGTAAAACTGGAGACCTCGACTCATTTTCAGGCATTCTCTCTCCTCCAGCAAGGTGTGAAATGCAGAGACTAGAGGAGAAGGAAGAAGTGGAGCACCCCTCCCCAGAAACCGGGAGCATTTCCATCATCAGAGGAGATGTGCATTCAGATCAGCTTGAGCATGGAAGGGATTTGGGTCCAGGCTGCTGACATGCTGCAAGAATGGGACAGAACTGGCAACCACCTCCCCATCCAGACAGGTCTTATGGAGGTGGAGCCCCCTTGCTGGAAAACAAGCTAAGGGGGCTTCGGCTGTCCCAAGAAGGCAGGTGGAGCAGCATCTGGTTTGCATCATGACTCCTTGTTCAGCACTGTAATGCTGCTGCACTCCTGGGCACATCCGGGAGCAGACATGCAGGTGCTAGAAACACCCCCAGAGAAATGCAGGCCTTGCAAGACTTCAGGTGGGGCACAGCAACATCTACCTGCACGTGTGGGGATCAACATGCAGAGCAGACGGAGGTGTTGTCCTGCTGTGGGACATGTTCTAGTCCTCAGTCCACTGCTTTTGTTCAGCTGATATGACCCTGGGGCTGCTCTGTCCAGCTGATGCTCTGCACTCATCTGTCCGGTGCCCAGAGATCACGTTATTGCACTTGCTGTGATAACAGTCAACAAATCATTCAGTCTGTGGCTGCCAGGTAAGAACTGAACCTGCATTGCTCTGCTGGACAAAAAGTGCTGTAAACAAACAACTGAAAACCCAATATAGTCATATTGCTCTCATGGGTTATTAAATAGGCCCCTTGCTCGTTAATGCCAAGAGAATTATAAACCATTTACTTTCTACAACCAAAGCAGTTTGATGCTTGCATTTTCCTAGTCTAGGGTGGCATGTTTTCATTTCTGTTTATAATGAGTTCCACTTTTTGGTTTCCATGTACCAGGGACTTTTTGCATGTGATTGGTCCATTGACCACTTGGGGTCTGCATACTGCTTCTCTGGGATTTGCAGCTAAGGTAACAAAGGAAAAAACTGTCTCTCTCAGTAGGGCAGAACACCATTTATTTCCCTGGAGAAAGTGTTAAGGGATGGGTTACATGTCAGAAAAAGTTGAAAACTACTGCTCTTGCATAAGGCTCTCATGTCTGTATTCTCAGCCTTGCCAAACACACAAAGTTTCATGTGTGTATGTGGAAGATGGAGTTCATTATATATACATACATACATTCATTTTCCATTAACATATTTGTGCAAATTGCATAGCCTTTTCATATAAATTTAGAATTTCAGTCCAAATAGCTGTCTACAGAAGTTCAGTGTGATCTGTTATT
>NW_008823922.1:1552444-1570402 GCF_000699105.1 Pygoscelis adeliae | reverse complement strand
ATTTTTGCTTTTTAACTTTCCTGGGAGCAGGATAACAACATCTAAGTGCCACTGGGTTGTGTTTGCTGTGTGTTCTTCAGTAATTTTCCCCAGAAGTGGTTTTATTTTAATGACAGGCCATCTGATCCCAGAGTCTCATCTGAGCACTGAATTTGCAAATATATGTATTTATTATCATCATATTTGAACAAGCATAATGCCTATCCCAAGATCTGAGTCCTTTCAAAGCTGGAGTCTGTAAAGCACATTCATCATGATGAATAGTGTTAACGCCAGCTGCTTTCGTGTGAGAGGCCTGTTTTGGATTTTCCAAGCAATCAGCCACCCTTCCTGCACTAGCAATTACAATTTCCATAGGGGTCTTTCTAGTTGTGATTCAGCCTCTAAGCAGTTCACAAGTTCATGGGCTTACAGAAAGCAGGGCTATACCTGCCTCTCTTCATAGACAGCAGGGATGGGTTTATTTTTAGCACAAGTATTCCAGAAATACATTCCACCCCTCTTTAGAAATGTGTGGGAGAGACAGACACACATATACAGACAGTTTTGCCTATATTAGTGTCAGTGGGTGCCTGAAAAGTACTTTTCCACTGTCTGTTTTCATCCCAAACCTTTTTTTTTTTTTTTTGCAGTGTGCGCCAGTTCTCTCCGATGTCTCAGTTTGTAGGTGCCATGAGTCAAGCATGCACCAAATCTTTGTGTGCAGGTACTCTGATCGGTGCAGGAGGTAGGTAGCAGTTGGAAGCATGTAGTTTGGGGCCAGAACTTAGCAGAAGTGCCCCAATGTTTGGCAAGACCAGCATTTAGTTTGGAATGAGTTAGGAGAAGCACTTGAGCACCAAAAGTCCAGACCAGGAGTCTAGGAGAGTGAGCTTTGTAAAATCTTCCTGCTGGGATCTGAGGTGAGTGACACACTTCTCCCAGCTGGGGAATTCAAAGCTGAAGGTTGCTTTGCAGAAGACAGGTCGTTGTCCCTCCAAGGACCGGTAAGCTTAGGCTGGTCTTGGATTGCAGGGAGGATTAGATGATCACAAGCCTCCCGGTGCTTGGAGATTCTCAGGCAGCAGATACCGCATGGTTGTTGTCTTACCCATGCTGTAGCAATGTAATTAGCAGCTCTTTTTAAAATGCAAATGAGGACTGGACTCACGCAGAGCCCTGCTCTGCCATGGAAGCAGGAGTGGGGCTGTAATTGGAGGAGATTCTGTTCTTCATTTTGCTGCAGGCTGTGGCTCAAGTCCAGCGTGATGCTGGGCCCCGAGAGAGGCCCATGACTTCAGTAAGGAGCTTTGTGCACTCAGCATGGCACAGGGTGCAATCCATTGTTTATATTTGCAGTACAAAAACTTAGCTTGTTGACTTCATGGCATATTTCCCTTATTATTCAACATCCTATTGCAGTTCGCCAAATGAAACCCAATGCTGGCATGTGCCTTGTTTGCTTTGGAAGGACAGTGGAATGGGGTCCTTACTCCAAGAACGCTGGATACATTTGTCCAGCCTTGATGATGAAATGAGCTATTTATGAAAAAGCACCGGTAGGACTCTAATGTGTTACTCGTGCATACTTACACGGTATTTTTAATGGTGACCTTAAAGAACATTTTGACTCCCACCTGTAGATCCAAAAATGCAGCGCTTCAAGGTTTGAATCACTGGCAGTGGCAAGCCAATCGCACAGCATTACTTTCTGTATTAGTTATCTCTGAAGCATTACCAATGGCGAATCTGAATGTAAAAATAGCTGATGACTGTTTGTTTCATCTGTCTGTTACTTGACACCGCATGGTTATTCCAATACGTATGTTTGCCTCTTCCCCACCATGATCTCCGTTTGGTTTCCCTTGCCTGATAACTATTTAAATACATTTTACTAACTTTGGATTCCTTGCTCACTTCACTTCACCTGGCTGGGCAGGTCTGTGAGGGCTCGAGGGTTAGCTCCTCCACTTTTATTGTTTTATTTATTTTTCAGTGGTTGTTTCTATTAAGATAACCATGATCAGAAGGAGAGTCCGAAACACATAAATAATGGGAAGTGCTAATAGTAAGCAGGCTGCTGTAAAATGTGCTGGGGCTTTGACTTAAGGGAAGAAAGCACTGCCCTGCACTGTCCCTGATCAGGAAGCTGGAGCACAGAAGGTAAGGGGGAAGCGTATGGGTGTTTTTAAAGCAGGGAAATGGTGAAGAATGGTGGTGTCTGAGCGTGTGAATGTATGTGCACTCAAGGATCAGTTGTGTAATCGATCAGATAAGAGAAATCAAACAGCATTTATATCTTTTTTTCAGTGATTAGAGGTGGAAAGTCCTTTCGTTTTGTCCAGCATTTTCTGCTCTGAAAAATGCAGGATTGTCTCTGAAAGTCTGCGTGTGGAAAGAGACATACATATAGATTTGTATGCAGTGATTACTGTTTATGACACATATAATTATTTGGTAAAGGGGCATGATCTTTTAAAAAGACCACTAAATTGAGATGAAGCTCCATTTAATTGTCCTGTGCATTGTGCTATAAGCAAATTTAAGCAAATATATGTTGATTTACTTTCCAGATGATTACTGTCTGCAGATAAGATACTCCTAAAAACTTTAGTGATTTGTGGGGGGGGTTTGAAGGCATTTTTATTTCTTTTTTTGGAACAAATAGAAAGAGGATAATTTAAATATTTTATAGAGAGCAATTAGTATGCTACAGAGCCTGAAAAAGTAAAATAGTTCAAATACCTAGGCAGTGCTAAGAGGCCACTATAAATGACTGTGACTATGACTTGTATGCAATTTTAATCATTGGAAAATTTCTTAAATGGCATAAGCTTTTCTGAGTCCAGTTGTTTTAGAACTTCTCAATCTGCCATCCCAAGGAACTGCATTTTATTAGCCTAGTTGCAGAACTCAGCAGCAAAGTAAGAACAGAAATAATTAAAAGTGAGCTTGAGAAGCCAAACTGCTTATGCTTTTTTAAATGGCCTGTGAACAGGCAATCTGATTAAATCTGGATAGGGAAAAGTTTTCCAGCAGCAGGCCAAAGCGACCGGTTCACGCTGACTTTGTACAGTATCGGCTAGAGGGTTCCTCACTAGTCCTCTGCCATTGGTGGGAGGGAGGCTGGGGAGAAGGAAAAGTGAGAAGAGATAAGAAGGAGAAATGGGCTTTCTGGACAGGATCAAAGTCCATGGCTCTTTTCCTTCACTTCTTCAAGGAATTGACCATGTAAAAAGCGAATGCCCTCGGTTAAATGCTTGAAGGATAAGGCCTGTGGAAAATACTAACAAATAAAAGATTCACAGTATATTGGAGCCCCAAAACAACTAAATTTCTCCATCCTTCCACGCTTGTCACTAAGAAGGTATTTACATACATATTCACAACTTAGTTAGTTACCAAAGCAGTTGTAACAGGCACTCACCAATGAACTTGAAGACCACAGCTGGGTGGAGGTATGCAAGTATAATTGCATCCCTGCACCGCAAACCAAAGGCACACGGAAATTTCACTCTGTAGCCTCTTATTCCTACCGGCTTCTCTGAAATGTTTGTCTTGTCAGTGCTTGCATTACTGGAGCTGTGCAAAAGGCCCATGAAAATGTATATCCCTCCAAGACCAGGAAAGAAAACAACTAACCCTATGAGCCAGGTTGGGAGAAAATACCACTCACCTGTATCAGCCTTTCCTTTCTTTAGTCTAGCTGAGTTTACACACACAGAAAGTTGCTGGCAGAGGCAAATTCTGCAAGTGGTTTTTAGCTGCAGGCTTCACTGTTCTGGCTTGCCTGCAGCCGGGGTGCCAGGTCACACAGAGCTTTGTCTACTATAAGCGAGCTGGTGAGTCCATTGCTTTTAGAGCTAGCGTGCATTGCTTGAGGTAGTGTTGCACTTTGGGACCAGCGGTCTGTGAGCCAGCTGACAGGTGTGTGGGGAAAGGGAACACACTGGGGGCTGCATGTGTGCAACTTTACCCTTGAGAAAAGGTTATACATCTAAAAGTGTGTGTGTGTGTGTATATATATGTATATATTTGTGTGTGTGTATTAAGCTTGGTGTTTTGTGACTATGTTGCTGCTTGCCAGGTTTTTATGGCTTTCAAGTGTGTATGGTCAAAGAGACTGCCACCGAGACCCCTGTCCCTTAGCAGCCCCAGAGAAACTGAGGCAATATTGAAGCCATGAGACGACAACCCTTCCCCAGAAGTAAGGTTTCCCTCTCCCTTGGGTTCCCCTGACAAATGATCCTCTTTGGACAGGTATAAAAAGCAGATATTTAATTATGGTCCTAGGTTTCTTTATCATCCATCTCCTGTGCTTGCAAATAATGATATACAAGAAGGCACTGGCTAGTAATGATTAACCTAAATCATCTAGTAACAGTCAGACCAACCTTCTTATGAGCCAAGCAGGTCAAATAGTGATGCATCTTTATTTTCAATCTCTCACATAGCTACATCCCAGTAGTTTCAGGGATGCTTTCCCTGTTACTTACACACTATGTCTGAGGCTGTTTGGGGAACTGTGATAGGGCTATGACAGTCACGTACATGAAAGCCACCTAACTCATACTTTCCACTTGGAAAAGATAGAGATTAAAATCGCTGCAATTTTTGGAAAAGTCTCTGAAAGAAATGCATGTGGTTAACATTTGGCTACACTTTAACATGCAGTCAGCAAACAGCAGTATCTGGCAGTTTAAGCTACTGCAGATCCTCAGTCTCAGATGTGCCTCTGTCTATCACCTTTACCTAGATCAGACATAACCTATCATATCTTAAGGTCAGCTTGGCTTGCCTGTCAGCTTCATTATAGACCCTTGTACAATTCTGCACACTTCTGATGGCTTCTGCTCTGTTGAGATGTATTTCGGGTGTGTTCCTGTCCTCATCCTTTGCATGTTTCAAAGCATAAGGCTCCATCGTACAGAAATTGGAGTAAGTGCCCAGGATTGTTAGTTACCAAAGCAGTTGTAACAGGCATTCACCAATGAACTTGAAGACCACAGCTGGGTGGAGGTATGCAGGTGTAATTGCATCCCTGCACCGCAAACCAAAAGCACACGGAAATTTCACTCTGTAGCCTCTTATTCCTACCGGCTTCTCTGAAATGTTTGTCTTGTCAGTGCTTGCATTACTGGAGCTGTGCAAAAGGCCCATGAAAATGTAAATCCCTCCAAGACCAGGAAAAAAACCAACTAACCCTATGATTGTTTGGGATGTTGGTGCAGAAGCAGCAGTATGTTCCAAGGGAACCAGACCGCGCAAGCTGCATCCAGGATTTGTGCTGGGGCAGTGGGGCAGCATTCCTGATCATCATATTGTTGTTCACTGAGACTCATTGTTTTGACTGATCTGCTTTGAAGTAGTGGCATTAGGACTTAGTCTGTTTCTCCAAAATTGAGAAATGATTCTTTGAGCTACAGGAGTTGTGACCAGGCCTGTTAATTGAATGAAGCCATAGACAAGTAGGTAGAATTGCCACTCGGGGTGTGGGAGAGAACTGAGGAGAAGGGCTGAGGAAGAAGAAGTGGCTGGTGACAGCACTGGGCTGCAGGTGATGCTATTGTCTGCCTGCAGGTTTCTTTAGAGGGTCTGGGGGGTCTGGAAAAGCACTGTGATGACAGCATCACTGCGGTTGCTGAAGGACTAATTCAGTCAGAGTCATTGGGGTCTCTCTTAGGGAATAAGCGTAGATCCTGCTTAAAACTCTTGTTATTTTCCTTTCTGTCTTTTGCATATATCCTTCACAGAACAATCACAAGAAATGCCTTAGCATATGCATTAATTGTAAAAGAATGAGGAGGTTCCTTGGGAGGATACCATTAAATCATAACAATGAATCAATGCTGAATATGAAGAGGGAGTCTTCATTTCTCAGGAAAAAAAAAAGCACCCCTGTTGCACAGTGAAGAGGTAACTGGAAGGAGCTTCCATCTTGCTCAGGACAAGACCATTGGCCAGCTTTTGCTCCTCAAAAGGAGGGAAATAGTGTGGCCTCCAGAGATAACACTTGGGGGCAAGAGTGGGTGGGCTCTCCCCTGCCCTCTCAAAGTCCTCCCATAGGTGGATAGCTAGCTATGCCATGGCCATCTTCCAGACAGCAGGCAGGAGTAAGGCAAGCTACAGCTTTTGTCCTTCAATTGGAACAGCTCCGTTATCATCACAAATGGTTGAGGAGCAGTTTGTCATCGGAGGAAAGATGTTATGCGAATGGATGGTTGTGTGCTTGAGTCATATGCTCTGGCATAGATATAAGTATGTATTTCCCTCCCTGCCACACCGCTTGCTCAAGAACTGGGCTCTCTTGACTGCACTTGAAAGCTATAGCAAGGTGTAAGAAAGAAATAGGTCTATTTCTGCAGCCTGAGCCAGAAAACCTTGAAAACCAAAGCTTCCACCTTCTCTTCCCCGCCTCTGGTACATATACAAATTTGTCTTCGGTAACATAAGACAGGTATTTCAGGATATTGCATGTCCCTAAATCCCGTGGAAATAAGTGGGTGATAAAACCACTTAGAACTTGAACCTAGCACCTACAAATGGCTTGAATTCTTTTCTTTATAGAAAACAGATTCAGCAAAATCCTTGTCCAAACCCTGGAAATATCCAGAAGATATAAAGGAAAGGAGCAGGTGAGACTACCAGTAAAAGAATAATACTTGTTTTCTGCAAGCCTGTTATTTCCTGAGACTGTATCCTGTGTGAGTCAGACTCTCCTTGACAAGAAGCTTAAATGGTCTAAGTGTAAACTTGACAGTGCAGATGGTATCGGTGTGCTGGGGCTGATGAGGAGGGGGATGGTTTCATATTCTCCAGCCTCAAAAGAGAAGTGAGGCATGGCTGGTTGCTAGATGCAGATTTCCTTGTGTAGGTCACAGAGGACAATACACCTGCTTCCCTCTTGTGTCTAGCGTACTTGCTGGTATCATTACAATTTTCCCATGACAGGGGCTGGGACTGCCTGGCATGCTCCTTTACAAGGCCTCCAGGCCATTCCATTTGTTTTCTTGTCCATGTGTTCTTCTTCCCTTCCCTCCTTGTCATCTCCCGTCTCTAGCCACTGCGATGCTGCGGTACTCTACAACTTTCCCCCTTACTGTGGGAAAATCTCCTTTCTTCCACTCAGGAAGTGAAAACTCAGAAGCTTTCATCCTCTAAGCCTTGCTTGAGACTAAATGAAAGGAGATGAATACCTGTCTCATCAGCCAAAATCCTGTCAGTACTCAGTGGAGGGGCTGTACCAATGCAATGTCAGTTGTCACCTTGAACTAGTGAGGAAGGCTTGAGTCTTCATGATCCCAAAGAGAGGTATAGATATCAAGAACCTGAGGCGGAGCTGAGATCTTTGCAGTGAGTCAGTCACCTGCAAATCTGTATGGATTTCACTATACAATATAATGCCAAGCTACAGCACCGTAGTCAGTTGAAGGGTTTTTTTTGCAGAGGCTCATGGTAAAGTACCGTGCCCTATGAAGGGCAGTGGGAAGGCACATTTTTCCCTTAGCTGACAAAGGTTAAGCTCTTCTTGTGTGATTCAGAAAACACAGATTCGGTTCCCTGCCCTGCCACAGATGCCCTGTTTGATTTTGGGCAAATCAGTCAGTTGAAGCTGGGCCTTGTCTGCTGATCTGTAAATGAGATAGATCAAAATTCTGCTTGCAGTGGGAGAGTTTGTAAGGATAAACAGCCACGAGGTGTTCATGTACCATATTACTGGGGAGCTGTATAAATATCTCAGTATATAATGACTGACCTAGTTACAGACAGTGGCCTTTTCCAGTCAGACATTTAATGCCAAGAAATGCACTGTTTGGGTTCAGTTGCTTAAATGTCACTTGTCTGTGCTGACTTCAGGTCATGGGAGGAGCATCATCCCTTTGTCTTGTGATTCTCATAGACTTGTGCTGTTTGTCAAGTGTTGCACCTGCCCTTTGCCTATGTTAGTCATGCGCTCTGTACCTTTGACTTCCTCCATCATTTCTGCATGTTACTGACTCTTCAAAGGCAGCGGATAGGGCTCAGGTAATGGGAAGAGCGAACAGGAGTTGAACAGGAGTTGCAAGAAAGCCTCAGTCCAGATACAATCTGTTCTGAGAGACATCTCCTTCTTCCAGACTTGACAGGCCTCTTGGCAGGATGGGGCATTTGGAGGACATTGGGAAAGGCAGTCTGGAGACCAGCTGGAAATAACGGTTGGGTCTTTGCCATTGAACCAGAAAGGGAAAGGTAGAGAGACTTGCCATAGCTGTCACAAGCTGTCTCTGTTACTCCCATTTTTCTTCACCTGAGCTCTTCATCTCCCAGTGCTTGAAGCTTTGTGATCTGAGCTGAAGAGGTAAGTGTTCCAGCTGGGGCCTGGAAGAGGTTCACATCCTTTGGGGAAAGGACACAAAGCAGGATACGTAATACAAGGTCATTAGCTAGGTACACTCCCTCTTTGCATTCATGCTTCCACCAGGTTGCACTGACCTTCCTTGAGCTGTGAGTCTGATGAGTCCCTGGTTCCAGCTCCCATGGCAACAGATGCACTAGCTTCAGTAGAGCTCACTGGGAGAAAAAGACTTCAGCTGTCTTTTCTTCAGAAAAAAACTGGTTTGATTAAACAAATAAAATCACAATCATATTCATTTTAATGACATTTCTCCTAGAAAGATAATTGGAAATTATTTTTTTGATCATTTGGAATATTTACTCAGGGAAATTTCTAAACAAGATCACACTCTCTGTTGCAATACCATCAGAGTATTGTTTGACGTAGAAAAGAAAATGGAAAGTTTCAGTTAATGTTAAATAGCATACACCTTCTCTGACTTAAGGACAGTAATAGTACACTATTTTAACTATTATAGTATATATTACATACTATTTCTCATGGCCTATAGTGTAAAAATAGTTAAATAATCTGAAATGGAAAGATATTTTTTAAAATTCTGAATGAAATGTTGACATTTATAATTTAATTTCTCTTCAGAATCTTTATTCCATGTGACATTTCAAAAACAACCTAAATGAGAACATCCTCCCATCACACACACACACATTTCCAGAAGTTTATAGTGTCCATAGGATGGCACTTCAGATTGCCAGCCAGCTGTGCTGGTCCAGTCTGGGACTGCACAAGGTCTACCACACCACTCTTAGGTCTAGATATTCTAGTGAATATTGCAGAAAAAGAGCAGAATTATTTTATCCCAAACGCACTGCTATTGTCAGTGGTGAGTGATACAGGTTAGAAAATCAGAATTGTCCAGAGGACATGATTTGGTGGCATAGCAATGTGGTATTTGTTCCAAATCCCTTTCCTTTACATGTTGGTCTGAATGCCACATGTGGGTGAGGTTTGGCTCTTCAGAGATGTTGGATTTCACTTTACTGTGGTTACAGTTACTTGTGTAGCCTTCTGGATAGTGCACCAGTGTTGGCTTAGGAAGTAGATGTATTTAGAGTCACCAATTCTGTTCTCAGTTATTCTACTGACGTCAGTAAAACGACTCTAGATTTATACCAGTGTAACTGAGAACAGAAGTTGGCCCAAAGTCAAGAACAGTCTCTCCTCATCTCTGGCCCAGGACAAGCTGTTCGAGACACAATTGCTGGGCCAAATCCTCAAGGAGAATGGACCCCAGTCTACACTGGTTTGGTCCAGAAACATGGTTCCTTCGCCTTGCTTCCCAGTGCAATGATCAAAGATCTGATGCTGGAATAGCTGAGGTCACCCTGTTCTATGCTAGTCATTTCTGTCAGTGTTTGAGATCTTCACCCTAAGCTGGACTGACCTAGTTCTCCACCCTCCATCAGCTGGAGCAGGTATTTGTACTTGAGTAAATTCCCTTCCCCCAAGCACAAAAATTCACTTTGGCCGCCCTTTATGATTAATTACGCAAAGCATAGATGAAAGTGATATGATATTTTTGGATGAGGGAAATGGAGGCTTGTGCTAATAGCTTTCACCTTATGACCATCTTAATCCAGAAATTGCCTTTCTTGACAGTTTGGGGAAATGTGGCTGGAGCACCACTGTCTCTCTTGCCAGGCAGCTCCCCTCCTTGGTGAGGGTGTTGTGATCCTCCCCCTGGTCCATGTGCCCCGAGGGTTGCTCAGAAAGGCAGTGTGCCTGAGCTGCCCAGGCAGCAGGGCAGATCAGAGGGAGCATTTGGCTCGATGCAGCCCAATATGACCAGCCCACACACTCTCGGCAGTCCAAGCAGCCCAGCGCAAAGGATGTTTAGGTATTCCACACCAGACTACAGGGGTCTTTCCTTTCTCCTGGACATCCTTCTGGCTCCTCGTCTCTGACAGGGACTCACAGGGTGACCATTAACTCCCTGACACCTTTCCGTCTATTTTCCTAAATGCAAAATGAAGGCAGCGGTACTGTGATCATTGACTGACAGCAGCACTCTCAATAACCATTCACGTATTGATCACTGCTGCCACACAGGACTTTCTGGCGATACCCAAGAGAGCTCACTGAGCCAGCCCTGCTTGGGCTAGAGAGGAGCTGCCATTGGCTGGGAGCGTTGTCTCAGCCTGATGACACATAGCTGAAAAGGCCTGTTTCCATCCAGTCCTCTCATCTGATTATGAGCTCCATGTCTGTGCCATGAACAAACATGCACCTATGCAAAAAAGTCATCGATTCATTAGGGACTCTCCTATTTCCCATGGTAAAAAGCGCTAACTATCGTCATGATAAGCCCCTGGAAGCCCAAAGCAGCAGTGGCAGCGTGTGTGTAAGTAGAGCATGCCACTGAATAAACCTCGGCCAGCAGTCACCACAGGGCTCTGAGTTTTGGGCTGGAACTGTGGATGGATGCCATACAGAGAGCACCACATGAAGAAACCAGGTCACAAAGATTTTAAAAAAATAAACCTTCCTTCCTTCTCCCTTCTTTTCCCATTGTCTAGGGGAATGCAGTGCTGCTGACTTCAGAGTGCTATGCAACTCCCAGGGCCGCTGCCAAAATGCCACCACGATGTCTCATGGCACAACATTTCAGCCAAATACCAGCCCAAGGAGGGTGGGAGAACCAACCAGCCCGTTATATATTGCAGCAGCAGTGATGTCACACGCTCCAGCCAAGTTTGCTGGTTTGCCCAGCTCCTGTCTAGTGAAAAAAGTTGACATTCAGTCTGTGCCAGGCCAAGAATAGTCTCTGTAATTTAACCTCCTCATCACAACTTGCTAGGCACTTAAGAGAGCCACTGAAAAAAGCCTCCTATTTAAAAGAGAGGGGAGGTTGGTTTCTGATTAAGCTCCTTGAAATCTGTACATTCATGCAAGCTCTTTCAGTAGCTCATATCAGATGATACCTACTGCAAACACCTCACATGTTTCTCAGCATTTCCCAAGCAGTTCCAAATGCCCTCTGTCTTGAAAATAACCTAAATTCAGGCATCTTAAATGTTTTAACTAGCTGAATCCTGACCTAAGCTCAAACACTGCACCTTGCTTGCTGGCTGCCATGTTTATCCAAAAAAATAAAGAAATGGGACTTTACCAGCTTGTTAAACCAGCCATGAATAGTTGCCATAGAAAGTTGCCATCATACCTACACAAGGGGTAGCCAGATCAGTACATTGCTGCTGTTTCTATCCAGTCCCGGTAGTGGTCTGCACCTTGAATCCTTGGTGTAGATACAGCTTTTCCAGCTTGAAACATTACACTGCCCAAGTACTAGTATTATGGCCAGGAGAGACAAGGATCTTGACAAGTGTTTCAGAGACAGTGACAGTCACTATTCTTTTTTAATCAGTGGCGCTGAGTTGTTTTTGTAACAGTGACTCCATCTAGGAAAATAATTGCCGAGATTACATCATGATCTCTATGTTTATGTACTCACTTTTCAGCAAATGTTCTCAGTTTACAAGGGACAAGATGTTTCTTCAGACCTCTGTCCACGAGATCTGAAAGGCAAGCTTCCTCCTAGTTCAGGCACCACCACCAATAAATAGTGATAAACATTGTGCCGCTGGAATTTAGTCAACAGCCCCGTTGATGAGTGAGCCAGAACATAATCACAATCTCCCACGGCTCTGTTGGCTTTGCACAGACTACCACAGAAGTAGTAAAATTGTAATTTAACCTCTGAGCAAAGAGATAACTGCGTACACATCTCTGCAATGAGGATGCCCTTTTACATCTGGCTGCAACCAGACATAGCGTTGGGTTTTTTTCCTTTTTTTTTACTCAGACATCTTAAATGGACCACAAAAAGCTCTGATTGGTACAGGCTTGTCCCTAAACTAACACTGAAAACTCCCCTTCCTCAGGTAAGGTGTAGTAGACCATCCTGGCGGGTGAGCCTTTGCCGCTTTTGCCAGTGTGTTTTGAATACCACGGGCTGACATAAAAGTTTCCTTAGAGAAGACCCTTGCTTCAGGAAAATCTACTGTATCTACACCTATGTGCTATTTGCATTACCTCAGGGCCAGGCAGTTCTCCTTGCAGGAAATGGATATATTCTTGCAAAGATTAAACAAACTAGCCTGAACCTTGGGGGTCTCCACAGCAGAAGGGCAGCAGCAATGCACATTCACCATAGCTGAGCTTTCCTTTAGAATCTCCTGACTCTGGTTCATGCATGGAAGCAAAAAGATGTTTTGTTTACTGTCCCTCACCATCCCAGCTGTCCACCTTTCCTGTCCTTTACAACAGGGACAGTGAAAAGGATGGACTTTCAAACCTCAGCTGCATTAGTTCCCAGTCCACCAGATTGACGTCTGTCTATGCTTGTTGGCAGTAGGAAGTCATATACAGGTGGAGTGAAGGCACACATTTTCCTCTGCAGTCCCTCTGAAAGGGTGGCACAGCAGGGACGTAGACAGCATCAGGGAAGAAGTCATCTGGCACAACCCCTCTTTTTAGCCTGGAGACGTCACCCAGCCTTTGCAATGGGTGCATTGCTCACTCAGCTGTTAGTCCCTGCTGGGGCTACCAGAGAATGCTGGAGGTTGTGATAGTTGTTTGCTAGGAACCTGACTGCACTCCAGAAGCTACCAAACCCTTAAGGTATCTGGTTATTATCACTCTGGGATGGATACCTGTCTCTTTTGGTAAGAAATCCTGTAAATCACTCCTAAAATGGTTGTAAAATGTGAATGAACAAATAAATGACTGAATACCGCACGAGACAATCTTCAGATCATGCAAACAAATGTCTTTGTTTTCAAATTGCAGAGTTCACTTAAGATCAAAAAATGCTGAAGGTCGGAAACATCCCAGGACACTACATCTGTCGAATCTACATCACTGGACTATTTCTACCTCCTCACTAAAGATGGCCAGAAATGAAGCCAAATACAAGCATGAGAGGGAGTTCTGAAGATGAGAAGCAAAATTACATGGCAGGTATGTGCCTGTACTTCCCGCTCACATAACAGTTAAGAATCAAAACCAAGAGCGGGATGGCCTTTCATTTGTCTTCTCTTTTTTCCTTCCGTTCACTCCCCCCACCGCACATACACAAAAATGTGTGTGCGGTGGGGGGGAGTGAAACTCACTTCTGAAAAATCTTTGTACAAAGTAAAATGGAGAAGCTCTATTAAGCTTGTTTTATTTCTGGCGTAAATCTATTGTAGTTCTGCATAAGTCATTGGAATTGCATGGCTGGAAGGACAGAATCAAGATTCATTATGATACTTTGAGTCTAAAAATAGGTTGGCTGAGGTTTTTTTAAATAGAAAAGGAAGGGTTTCATTTGAAACCCAGTTCCTCTGGCTTTTCATACTTTGACCAGCACTGAGTCATCATAGGGAAAAATGTGCCCTTTCCAAGAGTCTCACTGAGATGGGCCAAAGTGGAATCATGGATTTTGACAGCTGGAGGGGCTGAAATCTGGATCTGGATTTCATTGCTCAGTTCTACAGTGGATCCAAGTTTGAGATGGAGACAGCTTCCACCTGTATAGAAGCTGGAAGCTGCTGTAGATGTGAACTGTGCTGTTTCAGCTCATCACAAGTAAATGATGCAATTGTACTAGAAAATGGAGATACAGATCATCCTTTCTTTAAGGAGTCTAAAAGGACTTTCCTTTTAGCTAGTTCTTGAATATGCTTTTAAACTGAGTCTCGCTGTAGTTTAGTCAATACCCTGCTCAAGCCCTTGAATGTGAGAATAAGTATCTAAAGAGTTTACAGAGTAAATTTTGGAGTTTTAGTGTACAGATTTCAAGTATAGCTGAAGGGTCTATTTGGCTTATACTTGTTCCATCCAAAGATTCCCCCATCCTGTCTTCAGACTGATGTGGAGACAGACAAAAACCACAATGCTGTGGGCCCTGACTGTGCATCATAATCAGGGATTAATGGAAGGCTGTGATATTTTATAATTGTGTTGAATGGGTTACCTTTTGCTCTCAGCAGTTCTGGAACTGAAACCAAATGTTCCCTGTGCTCCTTTAGTGGGTCTGCTGGTGTCCCCTAGGCACTCCTGCCTTCTGCTGGCTAAGCTGATATTAGCAGCCTCTTCAGTTTCAATATACCAACCAACCGTATCTGGATATGGGTGGCTAAAGGATTTTACCCCAGCAATATTTGCTTGGAACATGCTAATGCACAGTAAATCCTCTTTACCTGTGGTGCCATTCTGCTTTCTCAAACAAGTGTTCTGCTCAGGGTAGTTGTCACAGCAAAGCTCCAGCCTGATACAAGCAGGTTCCTCTCTATAGACTTCATTTTCCGCAGTCATGAGCTAACAGACAAGTGAGAATAGAAGCTTCTATAGTAACTTTTTATTCTTCACAAAATATTTTAAATTATAATTATGTCTTGCCAAGTAAGTTTTATCAACTTTTATTTCATTAATTTTTTTCCCTTTATTACTAATTCTTCCTGGCCAAAAAATGGCTAATCTTCTTAGCTAAATACATGCACAGCATTTGGAAGTGTTTATGGTTGGAGGTATGGAAAGGGAAGTACTTGAAATTTGGCATTTGGCTCCTATATCCTTGTTTAAGAGCGCAAGTAAAGAAACTGAGGTGAGACCACTTTTTTTAATGGCGCTTTCCAGAAATTAAACTGTCTACCATGAGCTCCTTGAATTGACCAAAATAACAATTATTTTTCATGTTGCTTATTGTGTTGCTAGCATCTTGTTTAGAATACATGTATGAGCAAATTAATCAATGACAGATATATCTGGAAAATGCTCTCTGTCTAATAGTGTTAATACAGAAAAATGATAATTTATAATTTTTGGCTTTGCAGAGAAGAAAGTATCCTTCAACTATTCCGTAAGATGAATCGATGTGCAGCAGTACCGTCTGGAGGAATAGCTTTGTGCTTGTGAATTGCAAACAGCTGGAACCACCCAACACAATCATCTGCCTATTTGACACCTGAAATTAATCCTTTGAATAATTCATTCATGACTCCCATGAACAATGCAGGGAAATAAGAAACATACAGAAGGACATAGTGACTCCTCAAGTATTGGGAGTCTCCTGGATGACACAGACAGAGAGGTAAGCAGTCTCACAGACCGGGCTTTCAAAAGTTTGTGTGTGGCAGAACTCGAAGACTCTTACAATGAACCAGATCTTGCCATTTCACCTGACTTCGCCCTCCAATTCTCTGCTAAATTTCACCCAGGGACGTTAAACCATACCATCAAGAAAAGCAACGTCTGTAACAAGCTAACAGCAAGAAACAATGAACATACAATATGGGCTTCAACATTCCAGCAGTTACCAAAGTGTGCTCCGGAGGAGAAAAGGATTGCTAAAAACAACACCTTTGCCATGGAAAGGAACAAGCTGAATTTGCCAGTCCCTGGTCCAAGGAACAATAAACATGTTTCAAAAGTGTCCTCATTGATTAAGACATTTGATAAGACTGCAGACCAAGGGCCAGGAGGTTCCCTGATAGCCCTTAAGCAGCCCATTAAGAATAGCTTTCAAAAATGTAAATTAAATCATGGAAATGATATGGCTTGCTGGGATGACACAGACATTTTAAGCATCCACAAGGAGCTTTCTGAATTTTCTGAGGCTAGTCAAGGGAGCCACTGTCTCAGCAGCAAACATGAGCCACAGAAAAGACCTACTAAAATAGACCTGAGTTATTGTGGCTCTGATGGTTATTATCCTGTGCTGATTGAGATGTCAAAAGTAGCCAAGTCAAATTTTTCCCGTTCGTCTAAAAAGGCTTTAAAAAACAGAAGTGTGAAAGTTAATGAGCCAGCAAAAAAAGGTAATTTTCTTCACAGTGAGAATAGTGCTTTTGAATCGTGGAATGTTCATCATAAAAAACTGGCTGAAAAGGAGGAATTCACTGATATAAAAACAAAAAAGGGAGGTCTTGCATACTTGGAAGAAGCACCATTTATTAAAGGATCCCGCACACGTGAACATAAATTACCACCTGCCAAGATCACTGTTGCCAAGAAGCAGGAGAAAGATTTTCAGATGGAGACAACTCCACCAGAAGCTGCTTTCAGCGTCCCTCTCCCAGCTGTATATGTACCTCAGGGCCCCCTCCCTTCAGAAACCGAATTTCCTGCTGCTCTTCCTCCCGCACCCCCCCCTAGGATCCATGCACACCAGGGTCCTCCTCGGCCACTCCCTGTCCCACAGGCCCTTCCTCTTCCACCCCCCACCCAGCAGGGCCATCCCTCAACACCCCCTACCCCTGAAGCCCCTCCTGTGCCACCACCCCCAATGCCAGCTCATCTTTCCTCCCCTGCCATGTCCCAAGCCTCAGTGTCACCCCAGTCCACGTCCTACAAGATGGTTTCACCCTCACCCATGTCCCAGGCACCCAGCCCGCCTCCACCAAGACCTCTGGCCACCTTAACTGAAGAGGAGGTCCTCAGTCCCCAGCTGGGCAATACCTGTCCACCCTGGAGGAGACACAGGGCTACAAAAGGGGCAGCAGAGAAGAGACAGACTTCAAAGGAGAAGTTCACAGCCAGCGATGAGACGGTTTCATTGTCTGAAAAGGTGACTGGTGCTGAACCTGGTCTGGATGTGACTCCTCTGGCTAAACAGGTAAACTCCCCTGGATCGATCAGTCCCTCTTTCAACATCACTGAACTCTTAACACCCATCATACCACCAAAACAGGAGGTAGGCCCTGTGGAAAGTGAGCTGATCCCACTCACACCTCCTCCCACTGAGAGCGCAGCAGCGAGAGACCACGAGGGGAGCGCATTTGGTGATTACAGGTCTCGGGATAGTTACAAATCGAAAGCATCGAGTCTGTTATTCAACTTGAAGGATGTGCGTAAACGTGTTAAAAGCATTTATACCCCTTCTCCCCTGTTAAGGGCCTTGGAGGAGAAAAATAAAACTAGGGAAAATATACAGGAGAGTACAAAAATGAATGCCTCACTCTCGACTTTACAAGAAAAAAGTAACAAAAATATTGCAGAGAAAGATGAATCGAGTGATATTACCTCCGTATTGTCTGGCAGTGTTCATGAAAAGGACAATAAAACTGATTTAACTGGACACTTTACAGACAATTACCTGACTTTGAGTTCACCCCAGACAACAGCAGACCTTTTATTTTACCAAACTGGAGACAACTTGCAGCAAGATGATTCAAAACACGAAGGTCTGGTTAAAAACACAAAGGGCAATGAAAACTTCCCCTTGTTCAGAAATGAATCAAATGTACCTGATTTAAGGAAACGTCTGCAGTATCCAGCACTGAAACCATTCAGTAA
Source organism: Pygoscelis adeliae (assembly GCF_000699105.1). Lineage (NCBI taxonomy): Eukaryota > Metazoa > Chordata > Aves > Sphenisciformes > Spheniscidae > Pygoscelis > Pygoscelis adeliae. The sequence goes on along the minus strand of NW_008823922.1, from coordinate 1,552,752 downwards.
AGACAATGCAGATACAACAGCTGGGCAGCCCGTGCAAAATCCCAGTGTCCGGGGTGAGGAAAATGAGAGACAAGCTGCTAATCAGAACGAAGAGTTTGCCTTCAAAACACTCCCAAACCAGCTCTCACCAGCAGAGGATGTGCCTTACAGTGATGTCCAAACCAGTATGGTGGTAACCGGCCATGAAACACAAGGCAAAAGAAGCAGTAGTTCTTCAGAGCAATCTTTCGTCTCCACGGTAGAGCAGCCACTTCAGGAGAAGCCGTTTCCACCGGTGCCCCTGATGCAGAAGGCATGCCTTCAAGAAA
>NW_008823922.1:1551928-1552393 GCF_000699105.1 Pygoscelis adeliae | reverse complement strand
GGGAAAGAGTTTGGGGAAGATGAACTGCAATATTATGCTTGTATCAGCTCTGGTACTGGTGCAGCAGAGAAGAAGGAGGGTAGGGTTACTGGGAACGAACAGAGGAGCTTGATGAAAGAGACACTAAGGAGAGAGAAAAAGGAAGAGGCCAACAGCATGGATTCTGCTTCCGACAGTATAAGGGACATGTCCATCCCCAGGTCTGAGGAGCCACAAACACCCCCAACTTCAAGCTCAACCAAACCCAGTCTGTTTATGATTAAAGATAACACATTCAGGTCACCTCAGGTAATAAGGGCTGTCAAGCTGCCCCTGTTCAGGTCCTTTTCCCTGGATGATACAGTGAGCAGCAGTTATAGGGAAATGGAAAGTAGGTTTGTGCCCCCAGCAGAGCACAACAAGCAGCACCGAAACCTGTTGCATGCCCAGGAGGTAGGCTGGTTGGCATTGAGGCACAGAGGGCAG
>NW_008823922.1:1542503-1551916 GCF_000699105.1 Pygoscelis adeliae | reverse complement strand
GAAAGAGGCCAGTGAGCCTGGATCTACTTCAGCAACACTGGATCCCAGTCTTCTGGAAGATACAGCGAGCTTTTCATTAGGGAAGCTGATAGAAGAAGATGAAGAGACTTGTGCTTTGTTAAATAAAGTTGGGAAAATGAATGAGGAAAGTGTCTGCAGAAGGAAAGAGAAGCTGCAGACTAGGAAGGCAAGACACAGCTTAACACAGCCAAATTTAGCTCTGGAAAATGACCAAGCACAAAACAACGCCAGCTATCCTGCAGAAAGACAGATGAATTACTTTAAGAATCATCATTTATCTAATCGCAGAGGTGGCTCTTGTGCGAAAAAAATAATCACTAGGGAGACCATTTCCCCTGTGACTGGCTCCATATCAGAGGACCACACGTATTCTCCTGTATCCCATGAGGCTTTAGAGGCCATCCTACATACAGAAGGTGCACCAGTTCTGTTAGACAGTCTTGCATGCTCTGCTGTTGCAAGCCCCAGGTCAGGCGGCATGATGCACTCTATTGCTGCCAGTTCATCGTCAGACAAGCCAACAAGAGAGACAGAGGATGTTATAAACCCTGCCTTGCTAAACATGGCACTAAAGAGCCAAGCTGATATGTCTGCAGAAGAGATACTTGATTCAGCACAGAGGAATCTGCCTTCTGATTCTGCAGGGGAAGCTGAGAGACTGGAGCCCGGGGGACCTGGGGAGAGAACAGCAGGCAAGCCTCCTGCTGTGCCACCAAAAACAGAAAAGGCTCTGCGGCGGGCCAAAAAGCTGGCAAGCAGGAGAAAGAAAATGCAAGAGCAGCAGAAAAAACATCAGACCGAGCATACAGATGCTGTAGGGAGAAAGGCTTCTCATTCTGGACAGACACTAGCATATCCCTCACCCTTGGAATACTCTCCTCTCCATTCTGCCCCTCACTCTACTTTTACTCCCACAGAAACCAGTACAGGAGGACACTGTGGTGCATCAGCAATAAGCCCTTTACCCTCTTCAACTCAGCGTAAACTCCTCCAAGACCCTGACTCTGGCCAGTACTATGTAGTTGATTTACCAGCTGAAGTTAATTTAAAGACATTTTATGACCCAGAAACTGGCAAATATGTTCAAGTCTCAGTCCCTTCCTCGGAAGGGAACTTATACCAGCCCCCCTCTTCAGAAATTATGAATTCTCCTTATGCGTCCTACCCTAGAGTGCTCCCTTTACCAGCTTCATCTGTAGCAGTGCTGAAGTCACCTTCTCAGCTCTCCGAACCTACCTGGTTAATACCAGCTGTACCAGGAGAACCAGCTGAACTACCTGAAGATGACCAGCAGGATTACAGATATGCTGAAGCTGTGGATATCCAGCCCTATATTGAACCAGCCTCTTACCCTTACAGTCAAGATGCTGAAGAAACTCAAGTTCACTTACAAAAGAACATAAGCCCAACCCCAAATACTGACATAGTGTCCCTCACCAATTTAGATGATTTTGCTGCTGAAGGAGTATCTTGAAAACTGAAGTAACAAAATATGTCAGCTAGTGTTTTTAAGAACCATTTGGACAGACACATGCACACAAAAGCACATGCAGATTTGATGTTTGTACACCACTTTATGTCTGAATCTCATTGTGGTTTGGGTGGGAAGGAAAATGAAAGCTGACCACATTGAAAGATGCAAGGTGATGATCACTCTGAAGAAGTGTGAAATTGAGTAAGCACCAAATTATCAGTGAGATGAAGGGGCAATGCCAGCTGAACAAATAAATACAACAGTATGAAGCCACTGCTTGCTGCTGCTGCTGCTTTGCCATTATGATGGCTGGGATTGCCAAAGCAAGTGTCCTTTTACCCAGATGTGTTGCACGATATATGACACAAAGTAAAACCTATGAGACCATCCTGTCCATCCTATGAGACCTAGGACAGATGCCGCATCTACTGAACTTTCCTCACTCACTGCCTTTGAACTATATGGACAAGTAGAAAGCATATGGCTACGAATATGCCGTAAACCCAGGATTCATTTTTTGCACACACTGATTGCCCAGATGTTATTGACAAGAAGATTGTATACTGAATGCATAATACAACAGCCATGTCAAAAAACCTTTAAACAACCAGAATACAGTTGCAGCTGCTCTAGACTTCTCATATACTTTTGCAGTGCCCACTAACATGCTGCTGAATTCTTTATATTTCTTTATAATCTCCATGTAAGTTCTCTTAGAGTCAGGGGTTATTTATAATGCAGCTTAAAACTTCAACTTGATACTTGGCCTGAAATATTTTGGTAAGGAGCAAGGTTGAATGAAATCCCATAATGGTATTTAATTTTTTGTTAGGATGAGAAGACCTTTGCTTATTATAATCGAAGTGGGTGTTGTGTTGTTTTGTTTTGTTTTGAGGCTCCCACTGAAATATAGCACTAACTTTTAAAACCTGAAAAACTTTGTACCTAATTTTGGTCTTGTGAATTCTGTGATTTAAAAAAAAAAGAGATACCAAACATCCAAAGTATTAATTTCTAGAGAAGTGCTTCTTTGGATTACCACTTTTATATGAAAGATCTATATCAAAATATCACTCATCCTTGTGTAAGTTCTTTTTTATCATCATAGATAACGAGAGAACCTTGGTGAAAAGATGGAAAAATTGAATGTAATATGCCTGCTTATAAATATCTATATTTGGAGTATTGGTTTCCTTTTTCTCTGTCTCATTTTCATATTGTTTTCCCCAGTTAAAACTGAAGTGCAGGAGCTCTAAGGAAGAATTATACCAGTGACTTTCAGCCCGATTCACATCTCAGGCTGTTTTTACAGGATTGTTTTTGGTGAAGTGACTCTTGACTTCCTGAAAAGAAAGGGAAGAATCAGGCCTTTTGCTAATAAATGCAACATGGGGATGGGACACAGGAACCACCCCACTGTCCCAGTTTTAATATTTATGATAGAGTTTTTCTTCAGTAAATTCTGCATTTCCCAGGACTGAGGCTGCTCTCAGGACACAGACCAACACTTGGTGGTTTGGCTCCTTCCCTAACCTGAACTCAGCTCCCAGCCTTCCTCCATCCCTGACGAGAGCCGTGCTTTCAGAACCTGTCCTGAACCCATCAGGCACTTCCTTTCGTCAGTGCTATTTGCTAAAACATTTTCCACAGAGGGGCTAGGCAGACACTAATCTCTTCATTGATTTCAGTGAGGTTTGGATTTGGCCTTTAATGATTTTTTGAAGTCCCATAACAGTTTTCCCTGTTATGCAGAGTTGTGTCAAATTTGCCATGTTGTGATTTGGCAGGGACAGCTGTGGGGTGGAAATGGAGAAGCTTGTACTGGTTTGGTTTGGGTTTTGAGCACATTCAGCCAAATGCCCATATTTGAATAAATATTTATTGTTCAGTCTCCACCCTTGAAAGTTTTCAACACCTGACTGGGTAAAGCCCTGAACAACCTGGGCTGGCCTCAGAGCTGACCCTCAGAGCAGCAAGGAGGTTCATCCAGAGACCTCCTGAGATCTCTTGCAGCCTGAATTATCCCCTGATCCTATTCTGCAAACATTAAAATTTTTAAACCAACTTTGACTTGGAACTCATAAAATGCAGCCTCCCCTGGAAAAGGGTTCATTTTGAAAGGAATAAAAAAGAATTTGAAAATCAAGAGTGTTTCAGGAACAAGGATCAATTTTCAAGTTGTTAAATTAAGGGAAATGGCTCCTATTATGAATATTTTTCCTTTTTTTTGGTCACAAATATTTTGCTAAACTGACATGGTGCCATTGATGTTGCACTTCTCTGTTGCTGTCACTGTATACAGCATAACACTTGTCTAGTATAGAGCAGAATGTCATCTACATGTTAAAATGTAGACAAATAGATCTATTTAACTTTTCCATGCTACATTTAGACAGAACCTATGTAATCTGAAAGCCTAGCAGAGTGCACAAGCCATTTTTTTTTAGTTTGATATTACAAATTTAAATGCCCTTAACAGCCCCAAGTCAAGAAGTAGACAGGCTCTCAGAGGACAGGATAAAAGCATGCTTTCCAAGGGGAGACTCTGGCTACAAAGTATCTGTGCACAGATATAAAAGAAATGGTAATTAGATAAGCAAATTATACAACTGCGTTAAAAAAAAAATCCCTTTTGCTTGGTTAACTGTCATTTGTTTTGTAGATGTGCACACTTCTGCACCCTTTTTTTGAGGGCCTTCTTAAACTCTTATTGTGGAGAATGGGATCCTCCAATATACTACTTCTAGGTAGGAGAAGAAAGCAGAGCGTATTTTTCACTCTACTGTGACGGCAAACTGAAACGCGGGCATCTGAAAAGGAGCCACTCCTAACTTGGATACCTAACACAGTTCAAGTAGGACTTCTTTATTTTGGCCAATACTTTCTGCTAGCTTAAGGGAGCTGCGTTCACAGCGGACTGTGTCTCTAAACATGCCCATGTCCCAGATCGAGTTTTGACCTAGAGAATTTGTAGCTAAATGAAACAAACAGAACTGGGGAGTTTTGAAAACAAATATAAAAGTGGTTCTCATCATGTACCCAGAGCTTTCCCTAGGGCACTTTGCCACAGGGAGTGAATGATATTATAAAAGTGCTGCTCCAGGTCCCAGCCTGGTATTGTCTCCATTTGAGTATGAACCCATCAGCAAAACTGTCTCTGGCCTAGACCACGCTGTTGGCCAACTTCTTGCTAGGCCGTGGGAGTGTGTGTGTGTGTACACACACACATGCACGCACATAAACAACCCTATATATATATATAAAAAAATATTATATATATATAAAAATTATACCTATAAAACTGTCACTTGCATATCAGTATAAGACAGCAGCAATGCCTGTGATGGTGAACACAGAGTGTTTGTGTGTTGAAAGGAAGCCAAATGGCACCTTTTCAAATAACAAATATATTTCTTTCCTTGCCCTTTTCTGTTTGTGTTTGTTGGGGTTATTTTTCCATTGCTGCTGTGGGAAACTAGGATGGAAGAGGTCATTATTAGGCAAAATGACAGCTGTGAACTGACCTTTTTCTTTGGGGAAGGGGGGTGCTATGGGAAATGTGCAATAGTCATGAAAGCAGTTGTAGGAAAGCACTGTTTCATGATGCAGATGACTGACATTGAATCATAGATTAAAGAGGTGTTGAGGCAAACTAAGCTGAATTCTGCCTTGCAAGCAGCCGGTGGTTAGGACTAAAGAGCACAGCAGGCTATTTGCATGCACAGAAGCACAGCAGGCTGAGGGGAACAGAGGGCCATTGCTTTCACTGCTCCCTTCTCCTGCACGTGGCCTTTTTTGCATGTTGCATTTCTGGGTGCCCTGAGGCTCATTTACAGTGGTGGTTCTTCCTTGGCAGATGTGACTGAGGCCAAACCTGGCTTAGCTAGTCTTTGGCTCTTGGGCCAGAACCGCCTCCCTTTGAACCTGCTTCTCCTTCTGGAGCAACTGCAACGCCTTCCAGTCCAGTTGTCACACGGCAGACTTGGACTGCCATCCCGCAGCCACGGCTCTGCCCCAAGAGCTCAGATTTCCTCAGGCAAAATGCTGGATTTGTTTTAGAGAGTGCAGTTTAATTGAAATGGCCTACACGTGTGGATTTTTATCAACTCCTCCTTGGGTGTTCAGTGCCTTCCTAAGTCATCTGTCCAAGAAAATGTGTGTCATCGGCACGTTCCATCGATGCAACTGTATTTGCAAATAAGTAATTATTTATTAAGTAATAAACAAAATAAATGGGACTTGTTTTACAATACTGGAATGACTTCTAGCCAGGTTTTTCATCATAATTATGTCTCATTGTAATTTTACCTCCAGTTATGCCAGCAGAAAAAGTCGACAACATGGAAGTGTGTGTTTGTGTGTGCAAGTGTGTGGTATACAGTTAAAAGATCTAGGAGATGACTGGATGTAGGGCATCCGCCCCCTTCCTCCCCCTCCTAAAGAGAGGGAGCAGGAGGCTAGGCAGAAACACCTTTAGCCCAGGACTCCTGCAATCCCTCCCACCCCTCCTTGCTGTGCGAGGGCAGCGGTCTGGCCAGAGGACCCTGGGGATGTGGTGCCAGCACCCAGTGCGGCAGCACTGGGAGAGGATCACCTTCCTGCCACCACCCAGAGGACATCAGGGCTTTGTCATTCCCTGTGCCCCATCCACCTGGGGGAAGTTACCAGGTGTGTAACTTGATGTAACTTGCCTTTTTCCTTACTAACCAGTCCTGCAGACTGTATATAATCTCCAAAGTCTTGTCAGTGATGGTTTTACATTTCTCCTCAGTTCCTCTTATTGTCTGTTGCATTATGAAACACAGCGGAGACTCTTCTCAAAGTGATTTTGGCTGAGTCCTTGTCCAGACTGGCAATTTTATTTAGATCTGCTCTGCTTTGATCCCTGACTAGCCAAGCAGTCCTTGCTGACAGTGAACGTGTTACTGTGGTTTGAATATAACAGAGCATAAACAGAAAAGTTGTCTAGTTATGGTTTTACCATAAATACATTAACAGATTTGCATATCTGTATTTGGGGGATATACTCAGTTTCCTTTCTGAGTAAATAAAGAACTCTAAGTTTGATCCTCTGTCTCACTCAAAAGCAGCATCAGAAGCTGGTGATATTGTACATGATGGGTTACATGGGCTCTAGTGAATACATACAAATGTGTAATTTGGAGCAACTGGTGTACATTAGTCATTTTTATTAAGGAAACTCTCCTTCAGAGCCTTATAGGAGATAGAAAGAACATGGAACACTTGAGTAAATTGAATTTCAACTGGGGGGGGGTTGTGAAATGCTCATTATAACAACAGAGGTCAATGATTAATTTATTTTGTCTTTAGGATGATTATTCTGGTCTTACGATGATCTTACATTCATCACTGTCCCCTGATATTAAAGATAATATTGTAATTATGGGGTTTAAATGGGTAGGGAATGACTGAAAATGACCTGTGGTCTTCCCTTGCTTCTTTTTGATATTCTCAAAGTTTTCATGATGTTGATTTTTTACATTAGATAGTCAGGTCTTTGGTACTCTATGGCCAATTAGAGACTTGTTTCTAATATGCTATTGAACATACTTAGAAAGCAGCATTTCAATAGTGCAGAAGAGAGATCATTTATGTCCCAATTGCCTAAAGCTCTGTGTTTTTATTAAAGCAGATTTAACTCAAGCCTTTGGGGAAGCAGCTTGCAGTGCTAAAAGATAAGCGCTTTCCCCTGTCAAAGTCCATATTAAATAAATTGAGACCTGAGGTATCTTGAAAGAAGGAGAGAGGGAAGACTCTGTGAGAAGCAGGGACAATCTTTGAAATCCTTCTAGCAATGGAAAGAAGTTAAACTCCAGCAAGAAGTAGAAAATGTTCAAAGCTGGAGATATACTTTGAAAAGTCAGGGCTTGTCAAAGTCAAGCTGCCTGACAGACTAACTCTTCCCTATGCTGGCTTGGACTCCCTTGTCCTGGAGCTCCCCGGTGTATTCACACTCCTGCCCGCTGGCATTCAATGTCAGAGCCTCGTCTTCTCACAACTGCCCCTCCAGTTGCTTAAAACTGGCATAGGGAATGGCAGCATTCAGAGCACACAAAAAAGGGGTCCCCTGCTTTTTCGCTATGCCAGAAATGCCAGTGTTGACACCAACAACATGAAGCATTTCAGGTGAACTAAGGTGGCCTTCTCCAGGATCTTCCTTACATTGACAGGCCACAGATGGCAGACAGACTCTGAGATAAACAGCGATCCTTCTTTCTATTCCCAGTGCTGATAAGTTACAGAGGATGCAAACTGGATCTGGCCCAAGAGAGACCCTTTCTTCGATTGCACTGAGATTGCTGAAAGTCTGTTGGCAGAATCAGTTTTTGCTAGCGAGCGCTGCTTGCCTGGATCAGGTCTCCTGAGCCTGCATCCCTTCCCAAGGAATGTGGATGGAAACATTTCAGAACTATTCCGTGCCAAACCAGTGGCTTTGTGAACTTTTCAACAAGAAAAGTCAGAAAGAAATGAGTGTGTCATATTGCATTATAATATAAGACAATGTTATTGTTGATAATACATCTATACATGGATGTATGCCTATATAGAGATGTATCTAGGTATGTCTACATGTCTATATGTAATTATAGTTATAGTACTCATGTTCTGCTGAAGTGACTGGATGTGATCTAAACAGTGCCCTTGAACCGTCCTTTGCATCTCCCACCTGTCAGTCCGCATGTCCTGTTACTTGCAGGGTGTGCCCCAAGGGAGCTCCTTTTTCCCCTGGGCTTCCCAGGTACTCTGGCGTGTTCCACTACCCCGGGGAGGCAAACGTTCACCTCTTTCCATACTCTTGCCAGGACTAGGGGGTGTACCTGGGATGCCCCCATACCTCCATCTCTCCTGCTAGAGGAGCAAGTGGTCGCCCTCACGCAGACTCCACTTGCTAAAGGTGGTGCAGTTGGTGGGTCCTGAGCAGTCTCCCAGGCTGGGCCAGATGGGACTGTAAAGGGAGATGGAGAAGTCCTTTTGCTTAATACGCCCCCTTCATGAAACCACTGCATTATCAACCCGAGACAACAAACAGTTCTGGCAACGGGATCAGCCCCAACAGTCCAACCCAGCAGCATAACTGACCCTAGCACTGATCCTACTAACAGTAAACCTCTTACCTTAGCGACCAGATGAGCCCTAACATAAACCAAGCAGGAGTACTGGTTATATATAAATATATATATGGATATATAAATACATATATATGGAAATATAAATATATATATGGATACATAAATACCAGCTGGAGTACTGGACCAAAAACCTACTGACACAGCCAAGTTATTTGACTGCACCTTAGCAGGAATTCTCCAGTAAAACAACTTCTCTGCTGAAAAACAAAAAGGCTGCTTTGACAACACTGAAACTGCTGGTACAAAAAGCATATTTGGGGTGGTTTTTTTCAACCACTGTCTTCTGAGCTGGGAAATTTGCTGAAAAATTACTGAGAAGTCCTCATTTGCTTACATGTATGTATAAGTAAACAGTCCCTGACCTTTTCTTTTGGATTGAAACAACTTTTTAAAGAAATCATTCATTAAAAAACATGTATTAGAAGTTGAAACTAAAGCAAAAGTTTTCAAATATCTCAAAATGTTTCCAGTAATCCAAGTTGGTTTATTACTTTGTGGTTTGTTGGGCTAAACATTGTTTTGACTTTTTTTTTTCAGTGTTTGTTTTTTGGTAGGGTTTTTTTTTGGGGGGGGTTGTCCAGTTTGGAATGAGGAAGAGATGTCACCATCACCAAAATGGCTATGTAAGGGGAAAACAGTTTCTGGTCCAGTCACAGACAACTGCTTCTAGCACCGGCTGCCACCAATGAGCCACTGCGGAGCTCCCTCTTGTGCTGGACTGTCCGTATCTCTGGCTATGGCTGGCACGAGAACCGCTCCCGGCCCGC
>NW_008823922.1:1541425-1542475 GCF_000699105.1 Pygoscelis adeliae | reverse complement strand
CCTGCTGCTAACTAACTGTGTTTTCAAGTGGTAGAGGAATGCGGTTGTAGTTTTATATCCTTCTGGGCATCCAAGACACGTTTAATGATGTGCAATATCTGCATCCCTGGAGCATACTGAGGCGTTATCTGATCGTGCTCAGTAGGACACTAACCACGTGGTTTACACTTGTCAATTTTTACGCTTCTCATCTGAAAAACCCAAACAACAGCCTGGTCCTTGAAAAGCTTCCAGCCACATTCACGCTGTGAGAGTGGCACTAATGTAAGAGCAATGGTATAGTCATACTGCGCTTGAAGCACTCCTTCAGGGGGCACAGCTTTGTCAGTAAAACTGAGCTTTGTACCGTGGCAGTAAGACCACCCTGTAAATAAATCTGACTCGAGTGGTAAAACAAAGGTGTTATACATGTGACTGCATCTGTACTAAGGGCTTTCGCTGGAACAGCATTGTCAGCCAAGGTTGCGTACGCCTGATAGGGCTGAGGAGGAGGAAGCCTGTGATGCTCAGGGGCCATAGATAAAACCACACAGATCCCAATGCATGCTTCTTATTCTGGCTAATCCTAAATCCAACCCAAATCAAAGTAAACCCCCACTCACTCCTAATTTCCCCAAATTAATGCTCACATTGCCATGTATACACCGTTAACTAACTCAGCACATAGTAGACATCATCTCCCGTACCACGCTGGGCTGTTTGAAGACTTTTCTGCCCCTCACTGCTTATTGCTGTCTCTGCCAGCAGAAGCACTTCACAAGGGCTTCCTGGTCCACCTGTAGCGAGCCCAAAATGCTCCCTCCTGCTAATAGAAACGTGAGGAGCTGAGCTCAGGAAGAGGAAGGGTCCCAGGCAGAGGGCAGGGGGAGAGGGTGAAGGAAGAGCAATGTGCTTAACTGGTGTCATCGTTTACAAAAGAAACATCTGGCCAATGCAACTCCCTTCTGTGGCAGGTGCTAAGGCTTGCTTTCCTATGGGCCTTGTTAAACTGTGGCCCAGCTATATCCACGCTGGCATGCAGGAGCTATTTCAGTTGGGCACATGGAGAGC
>NW_008823922.1:1524966-1541247 GCF_000699105.1 Pygoscelis adeliae | reverse complement strand
CTGGGGTTGTTTAGCCTGGAGAAAAGGAGGCTGAGGGGAGACCTCATCGCTCTCTACAACTACCTGAAAGGAGGTTGTAGCGAGGTGGGTGTCGGTCTCTTCTCCCAAGTAACTGGCGAAAGGACGAGAGGAAATGGCCTCAAATTGCACCAGGGGAGGTTTAGATTGGATGTGAGGAAAAATTTACTGACAGAGTGGTCAAAGATTGGACCCGGCTGCCCAGGGAAGTGGTTGAGTCACCATCCCTGGAAGTATTTAAAAGACGTGTAGATGAGGCACTTAGGGACATGGTTTAGTGGGCATGGTGGTGTTGGGTTGATGGTTGGACTCGATGATCTTGGAGGTCTCTTCCAACCTTTAATGATTCTATGATTCTATGATTCTATGTAAGTCCCAGAGACAGAGACTATGAAATCAAGGCCAAATCACCTGCCCATGTGGTGGCAGTAGGAACAAGGTGTCTCCAGTACCTTGGCTCCTCCTTTCCTGGCTCATTAAGATAATTCTAAAATCTGATTAATAACAATGACTCTCATTTATTCACTCCTTTCCTGTTTTCACAGTGTCTGGCAAACAGTCTATTGCAGAACAGAAGAGTGCTGGTGTCACTAAAGTAATTTTAATATATATCTGATTCATTGAGCTGGTGCAAAGGCATAGCTTGTAACTCACTGGATTATTGTTTAAAAAGTTTGATTTTATCTGAACTGGTTAGAAATTGGAAGATTTCCAGAGTTTCCCATAAACAAGAGGCTTCCCAGCCTCAGCAGCTCTCTAGGCACTTGGCATTGGTACAGCGCAGCAGACCTGACATTTTAACAAAACAAATTTAATCCAATCATTGCTACCTCAAAAGAAAATTTCAGCCCAGGTCTAGTGATCCCTTTGTGTGGGGCAAAGAGTATCACCTGTATCTTCAGCTGTACTGCTCCTCGTCTCTGGTGATGGTGTGATGCAGCCAATGCAGCGTGGCATTGAGCAGCAGGGTGACACAGAGGCACTGAGGGGTCCCAGGTGGCTCGTGAGCCCTCACTGAGGGGACAGCAAGCCTCCCAAGCTGGTTCAGTTACTAAAGAAGGCGACCCCTTAGCAAGAAATACCTCCCTTTGGTATGTCTGCACTGAAAAAAATAGGGCTCAGGATGGCTGGGCACGGTGCAAAGGGATCACTTGTAAGAAAGCACTGAGTAAGAAACCGTCCTTCCTTTCCTTCCAGCTTGGACCCAGGTTGTGAGCTCTGTCCCACAGCCTCAGTGGAGGTAGTGATAAAATGTGATGCAGCGAGTCCTGGGCTTTGCTGACAGAGAAATAGCTCTGTGGGGTGCATGAAGCTGACTCACTTAAATGCAGGTCCTGAGCCCTATGGAGGGAAACCCCATCAAAAAGAGATGAAGCTGGGATTTGCTAACACACACACAGGTATGAATGCCTGGCTGCTTGTTATCTGTGTTATTTGTCTGAACAACAAGTTGCTACATCAATCTGGATTACTCCCGGGTTCAGCCCCACAGGAGAAGTATCCAGGTATTTGGCTTTCTGGGTGGGATTTTGAAACTTTCCTTTCTGACCCCTGTTGGACTGTGATTGTGAAATCCTCCCTGGAGAGCCTCTGGCTCAGTCCCAGTTAGGTTTAGCTCTAAACACGAGTAATGGTTCAGGGGAGGAATAGGATCAGTTCTTTTCTCCTGTACATCTTCCTTCCCTGCCAGCAGCCAATTTCTTGTGCACTGCTACAGAAATATTTCTAATAAAAACGAACAACTCCCAGGGATGCTCCTATCCCTTGCTGTGCCAAGGACTGGTGATCACATCAGCATCTTGGTTCTCAAGCATCTGCCAAAACCTGATGGCTTCAGCCAGCATGATGGAGCAAGGGTGAGCCAGCTGTGATATAACAGGCACAGTTTAGGTTCCTGGGGAGTCTTCTTTGCAGAGATGGGCTTCTTCATTTAATGGGTCTTGGATGTTATTTAACACATCGGCTCATGTACAGTGCGGGTGTAAAGAAGCTGTGTGCATACAATAAAAAACCTCAGCCTATTCAATACCTAGGGGAGTCCTAATAAATTTGCCACTATAGCAAGTGTTAGTCTCTAGGGCTAGTACTGAATGCTCGAGTTTAATAAACAAAAATTCTGAAGCAGGAGAATGGAAAGGTAAACCAGTTCAGCTGACAGAGCAAACACAATTTAATTAGAAATTAAAAGTTTTATCCTGGCCTTGACCTGTCCCAAGCACTAGCGTCTCAGACTGGTTGTGTCTGGGCTGCCTTCTGATGGCTGCTCTCGGGGTGCACTTTCTGACCATACTATCGGAGGTCTCCCAACCTGGGCTGAAGGCCACTGCTCAGCGGACACAGAAACTTGTATACCAGAACAGACCTTGGCAGCTAATGAGCCGTATTTGTCCAGGCCATCCGTGGGGCAGAAGATGGGTAAATTGTGAAAGATGACATGCTTCCAGATGTCCACCTATATACAGCTTTAATATCACAGTACTCTGGCTTGTGCTAAAGCTTAGAAAGTGGGGTAGTAACAACCACCCTGCCACTAGACCAGCCCAGAGAAGTGGGTATTTCCTCTGTACAAACAGAGCTGTTGCAGTCTCAGGTGCTCCAGGAGACCGTAGGGTGATTTAGCTAAACTATTAACTGTCCAAGACCAGAAACAGTTTCAATGCTGCTGTCACCTTTTATGAGAAAATATAGGTGTAAGGTAACTTCCAGGCCCATCAGAACAGAGTTGGGGGTGAGCATTAGATCTGGAAGTGATTCAGCCTGCAGAAAAGAGCTGCCTTTTGTTGCCCTGCATGTGAGAACTCTTCCTGGCTAAAATGACACAGATGGTCATGTTTTTTTCCTTCTCTGTTTCATGTTATGGATGTTACAGCAGTATTGCAAGAGCACTGACTACAGAAGAAGCCATCAAGGTTAAATACTGGAAGAGTTATGCAGGCCAATACTTTAAATCCTGGTGAGTTTTAACTGTTACGAGTTTACCACAGGAGACTTGTCACAGCTCCAAAAAATGAGCTCGGACTTCTGAGACAGCAAACCAGCACCTACTTGTCTTGTGGCAGAGAGCTTAGGGCAGGCAATAAGGACGTTGTGGTTGGATTATTAAAATATTGTCGACACATCACTCTCAAATAAGGCTGGATTTGCTGTATGCCAATGAAATTCTCATTCTCACAGGCCAGATCTATGTAAAGACTTCTTTGGTTGGTATCAGGAAAAGATCATATTTTGCGGTAATATGGTCACCTGAAGTCAATATTTTACTACAGTGCAAAGGAAGTTTTTAACTGGAAAGAATAAAGCATTGTTTATGGTACTCTACTGCTCTTTTATTTATGGCAGGGGTGTCAAACTCTTCAGTGGAGAGGTCTGAATTATGTACTCGGAACTCGGGTATCAATTCAGGGCTTCTCACTTCCCCCGCTTCACACACTGCTTCCACGGCACAAACAGCCAGGCGCAACAGGATCTTTATCGAGTAACAGCTCTTTTAGAGGGAGAATGTGCCACAGCAGCACACCACAAGCATTTCATCTCCATCCCCTGCTCCCTCGTGGCCCGCCCGGCAGCAAACGACTTCCTCCAGCACTGCGCTGGCTTCTTTCTGCTGCAGGGAAGCAGAAAGCTTAAGTGCACAGCAGAAGTGCGAACTTCCCAGAGACACAGCCCTGCCAGCAGGCTTTTCTCCCCGGCCCTGACACGGTCAGCCCGAATTTGCCAAGGGCAGCAACCTGTGGGGAACACAGAGGGGAGGGCACCAACTGCAAGAGGAAAGAGTTTAATGGTATACCAAGATCTTTTTCTGCATGCACGTGGCCTTCAGCATCATTGTAAATAATACTTTTAATAAAGAGCCGATTAACAATCTCATTACTATCCAGCATGCGATGTAGGAAGGACTACCGTACGGCATAACTGAGCAAAGGTGCATTCTCTGCTTCACATTTCCTGCTATGATATATGTAGGCATAAGGAGGCCTAAATAGATATACAAGAGACAAAAAGCATGGAGGACTGAGAGGATGGCATGCAACCTTATAAAGAAGGTCCCACGGCCTGGCATTTTGTATCAACGCCCATTAATAAAATCCAGATCAACGCGCTGCAATAACCCCGCACAAAAGGCCTGAGCACCGATTACCCCGGCTGGCTCTGCCGTAGCCTCCCTGGTGCTGGGCTCGGCGCTGGGGCAGGGCTCTGCACGGGGCGGGGGGACTGTGGCATGGGGACAGCACAAGCTGAGAGTCAGCACCAGAGCTGGAGGCAGGACCACAGGCTTTCTGCAGAGCGGTGAGTGAGGATGTTGGGAGATGGCCCGTGCAGGGAAGGTGGGGGATGAGGGGAAATCTGGGCATTGTGGGCGTCCGTGATTTTTTGAGAAAAGAGCCCAGGACTGGAGATGCTTTACCAAAATCGTGCAAATGACATTTGCACAGAGGCCATTCATGCTACACCTGGCTCATGCTAGTATGGAACTTCACAGAGAATTACTGCATGGGATCTAGTGACAATGCAGTAAGCCGTTAAACAAAACATCTTTGTCTTACATCTGTCCCTCAAACCTCGGGCTTCCATTTTTACTTCACAGAACTGAAAAAATATCACGCAGGCTGATTTTGGAGTAGCTGTCATGTAAATCATCCCCTTGGGCTTGGGCCTCTCACACTGGGGTTCAGCCTGAATGACTTTTTATAGCCGAGTTATAAACTTTTAAATGCCAGACTTAATCAGAGCTACTGAGATGGCCATTACAGGAGTGGTTTAAGTGGCATAGCCCTGATATATGATAGCACAGAAAGAAGGTAGGTGGCTTATCCACGGTGGGCAGTCTATGTGGAAGGGAGCAGGGTCTGGTGGCTAGAAGCGGGCACGACTGAGGCATAGATCTCTTGAGTTTTGCTCTTGCCCTTGTGCTACTGCTCGGTGACCTCGAGCACGTTCCCTTGGGCTGCACTGCCCTGAGCAGACAAGTCTCAGACCAAAACTTGGGAAGAAAATGCGGCTCACAAGGCCCTGGTTTCCCCAACATGCTAACGAGAATGCAAATATGTATCTGCCTCCCCTAGGGAAGTCACAAGAATTGTTGGTGAAGTGGCCTAGGGTTTAACATGGTGTGGTGCAGACTCAAAACATACAAATCCGAATGCTTCATTTATGGCTGACTTGGAGCAACCACCCACAAAATCATATTGAATAATTATAATTACAGACACATCAGACACCAAAGAATCTAAAATACTTTGGCCTTAAGCTTCTGGGGGACGAATGCCACTTTGCTCCTAAGAGGAGACTCTGCAAAACTCTGGCCTCCCCCTAATTTTGCAAGTTGTGAGACATCCAGCAGGTTCCAGCTGTAAATCTGAAAGCCTCCCCCACTCTGCAACATCTTTGTGGTCTAAGCAGAACTGGACGGTCATCAACGTGAGAGCAGATGCTTGGACAAAGAAATTGATCTGAATGAAAACAGTACAGGAACTTTTCAGGGTCTTCTTTCTAAATTTATTCAAGTATTAAACAAACAGAAACTACAGCATGCATCAGATACTTTTCTTTATTGTACAACAAAACTATGGACTTGTTTGTAATTGCAGCATTTCCAGCAACATCAGGCAGACTTGTCGATGTTATCCAGTTTTGCACAGTCACTAGAGTGTCGCATCATGAATTATTAAATCAGTGCTTCGTGGTAATACATAATTTCTTATCAATTATTCATGCTAATGTGCGTGTAGTTTACTTAATTGTGTTATTGACGATCAAAAGTAATTTCCTGAAAATCCTCAAGGACAGAAAATTTAATCAGCGTAACTACTTTTCAGATGCAATGCTGTTAAGTATTCTTAATTTGCTCAACAATTCACTTATTTATGTACCTTTCTGGAGGAAATACGAGTTTAATCAAACAATTAGATTGAAGAGTTAGTGTACAGAAGGGCTGAAGTTCAACTGAATGCAAGGTAATTATGTTGAAATGAAGTTGGGCCTGCCTTTTTGGAGTGGAATTTTTTTTTAGTCTTTTTTGGGGGGGAGTCCACAAAAAGATTATGATTGGGAAGATCACTAAGAAAACAGTGATTCTCTCTTCTCCAACCGCTCCCCACAACAAAGCACACAGCGATCTATTATATTTTGGTAGAAGAAACATGTTGTTGCTGTTGTTTAAACTAAGCCATAATTTGCAGCCAGAGAAGCCACCTCCACCTACAGTTCAGCAGAGCAGCTCCTGACGCTGTAACACAAAGACAGATCACAGACTACTGCATGTTTCCCCTGCAGTTAGGACAGTTCAGGATTGCCAAAAGAAACACACAGTATGGCAAAAGTAAAGCAAAGTGACTCCATTTGATGAATGTAGGCCCTGACGGACTTCTCTTTGTACTTGGATCCGAGGACAGACCCAGCACTGCCCTCCCCTATGGCTTGTGTCCGGAAGACACAAACCCCACCCTGGGGGAATGCCCAGCACCCCTCACTCTTGGAGCAATGAAGGTGTTTGGTGCTGCCAAGCCAGCCCCTGAAGACGAGGGCTTCTACCCTTTGAATGGGCGCTGACACCAAGCCCTGCCTCAGGGAAAGGAAGGAGTGCACCGGGGGGTACAGGAGGGTCCTGTGAGAAGTCCCAGGTTCTGTGAAATTTGTGGGCTGAGATCACTTGGGTAGGGGAGAGAAATTTTTACTGCCAGCCTTACTTGGGACTGCCTTTCCAAGCACATCCCCAAACTCAGATCCTGTGAGAAGCCAAGCACAATCCAGTGTAAAAGTGTGTGCTCAACGCATTGAAGGAGGTCCTCAGCACAATGTGCAGGATCAGAGCTGACAGGAATCCTTCCACTCAGAGCTGACAGGAATCCTTCCACTAGCCTCCACGTTACTTGGTCAAGTCTCAGAGCGGTGGTTTCACCCTGTTCTCCAGGGACATCTGTGGACAAGCCTAAGGAGTCTGCAAAAGGCACCTGAGAAAAGCAAGTCCATGTCACTAAGTTTAATTCTGCATCTGCATTTCCCATGGAAAAAATGTGGGGCACCCCAGATTAAAATGCCTGCTCTAGAGCATCAGATCTTAGTCTGCTTTGCTCTGGGGAGTTTTGGGTCAGAAATAAGACTATATTTCCTGAGGCATCAATTTCTCCTTTGCACTGTGCCCACTCTGTAATAATTAAGACATTTTCATATCTAGATTCATTACAACAAGGCTTCAGTGAATGGAATAGTCTGGTTTTGGATGGCATAAAGGAATATCCTTCCAAGCTTTATTTCCTCTTTATTAAAAACAAAACAGGCAAGGACATATTTGCAGTGTTGCAATGTTTTCCAGTTTTTCTTTCCAAGAGAATGATGCTAAAGTACCCCCAGCTTTGTGCAGGTCTAGACACAACTGCACTCTGCATTAAATACCAGCATTACTGTTTGAAGCTATGAACGCTGCTCTGGAGTCATGTGTCTTTTATGTCTAACCCAGGGAATGGCAAGAGTAACAGACTAATGGTCACATAGAGACTAGTGCAAGGATTTTATTCACAGGTAAACTGTTCTCAGCAATTTCTCAGTAATCTACTCCATGGAAAGTTTCACTTTTGGGGAAAATAAGGGAGAAGGAAAAAATTATGAAGAGTTTCATTTTGTTTTCTGCTTCTCTTACACCTGGCTTGCCTGGGATAGATTTGGTTGAAGTCAAATGCCATCAGAAAACAGCAGGCCAGACTGGTATATACCTGCATATTCCTTCACCTCTCCTGTGTGCGGTGGGATAAATGATGCCTGGATGCCTCTCCTGCTCCGGACCTCGCATCCAGAAGTGCTGCCCTTCTGCCAGCCCTCCATCTCACACAGGATGGGGACCCGAGCTGTGCGGGAGCAAGCCAGGATCCTGGGTGTTTCGGTGTCCCTGGGATGAGGAGGGGAGGCTAAAAACAGTTTCACGAACGTTTCCAAACACAAATAGTGCTGATAAATCAGGGGAATGAACCTACAGCGGCGCAAGAAAAGCAAGGGTGCGTGAAAGGCAGCCAAAGAGGCCACTCAGATTTGCTGGGTCCCTGGTGGCCCCGTGACATCCTGCTGGGGCACGGCCACACTGCAGTTCACCCCGCGGCAGAGCCCCGGTGGCGGGTCCCTGCCCTGAGCCGAGGGGCCGGAGCCAGTCTGGCCTCATACGCTCTTCTCTCCTTCCATGTGCTCCTTGGCCGGAGAGGGCTGCTTGTCCTGGCTGCCCTCGGGGCCGGGTTTGGCAGGAGGCTGCTAGCGGTGGGCAGGAGGTTTGCAGACTGGAGCACAGCCTTCCAGTGCTCCCGGGCCTTCATGCGCAGCGCAGCCACGCTGGCGGTGCGGTTGCTTTGGCAGCCGTAGGTGGGCAGGAAGGAGAGGCCCATGGGGTCTGGAACACAGCACGAGCACAGCGGGCTCCCTGGGGAGGAAGGAGACAAGGCACCATCACTGATGGGGAAGGTCATGGGGACTGTCTGACTGGTCCCTCCACGGTCAATCTGGAGAGGGCAAAGAAGGGGGTTGGAGTCTCGAATGGCAACAACCCCCTCCCCTACTGACCTTTAGTGGGTACATAGGTGTTCTCTGGATCAGGGCTAGAAAAGCCAGATCCTGTTCTGCTGAGGCCCACTGTGAAGGATCTTACACTGTGAGTCATCCAGTGTGACAAACGGAGTGAGTGAGGGCAAGCAGACTCGGAAGCAAGCAGTGAAGTTTAGATCACACATGAGATTTCCCCATAAGCGAGGCTGAGCTCATCCCCTGCTCTTATATCAAGCTGCCGCTCTGTGGCTACCATCAGCCCCCTGTTGGAAGTGTCCCCTGGCCTCCACCTGCACACTGAAGCCCGATCAATTTGGGCAGCTGCATTTGTTGGGTGAGTGTGGGGGTCCCATCACTTATCTACACCTGAAAGATTACTGCAGAGAGAAAGTTGAAAATATATATCCTGGTTATTATGCAGGAACTAATGACCTTCTCTTATCTCACTGTAAGATGAGACAGGCTTTTCCTTGACCACGCCCCTGCCAACTATTGGCATCATGTCTACCTTTAGGAGTCTGTTCTACCTTCACCCACCCAATGTCCGTGCTGCTTAAGGATGACATGTCGAAGAGAATGGCCTCCAGAAGTAAGCCAAGGCCACCTAAAGTTGCTGCTGCTGACATGGCTTAAGAGTCCCATCAGGAGAGACAGGCCAGAACATCTCCATCCTGTCATCTGAGACACATGGGCTGTCCCAGGCAGGCAATAAAACACTGGAGAGAGGGTGAAATGGGTATTCCTCTCCCTTTAAGCCAACAGGCTACCCTGCAACCCACTGCCAGAGGCAGTCCTCACTCCACCAGCTGCCTTCCTGAGCTGGACCACTGCAGGGTCTTCCTCTGGCTTATCTTTGATAACACTAGAACTTGGGCCAGTTCCCAAACAAGCACACCTGGAAGTGTAGGTTGATCAGTGGGCAGGACATGCAGTCCATCCAAAAAGCCACCCTGGTACCTAGCTTAGATGCACCTATTGAATGAAGGAGAATGTGTCAGAGGAGTAGGGAGGGGAGGCAAGGTGGGACGGCTAAGCTACTACTTAATTTGCTCTCTTGAGAGAAACATTGAGTTACACCATTTTTCCAGGGGTCTCAGAGGCCACACAAACTCCACATCCTCTTCTATGTCCATGGCAAAAGCCTGTCCTTTGCTGATACGCTACCTCCCAACAAGAAACAGCCCAGCCGCGCACATTCTGACATGACGCAATGCCTTCCTCTGATCTTTCCAAGCCAAGGACTTGCTTTAATTTCTGCAGTTAATATTTGAGTTAAATGGCTCATGACTAAGTGATGGAACTAATAACCTGCAGGGAGCAGGTAGTCTTTCTTTTACACTTCTGCTCTCAGTAGCAATGGGTCAGCACCCATCTGCTAGGGATGAAGGCAGACAGTTGTTTGTTTTTAGGATGTTGGCAAGACTTCTCCACAGCAATTGTCAGAGATTAGCAGTTTGCAGGTAATGTTCAGGAAAAAATACTCTTTGCATTTTAAAGAACACAATCTACAGGGGAAAAGTTATTAATGTAACTGGAAAGTCGTCTTTTCTTTTGTAATACACTTCTGATAGAGCATATGATCAGCAGACCAACATTTCCATGGGTCCAGGCATACAAATGAATTGCACAAGCAAGTTTCAGCACTTGACTAAAATCCTCCATTTTTTGCTTTTAGCAATAGGAAGCTCAATCTTGAATTCTGCGGCTGCTTTGAACAGGTCAGAAGGAGGGTTTATAACAAAATCCACTCAGTAACACAACTTACAGTTTTTGCCACCACTAACCACACTCATAAAGTCATTTTTTGCCCTGTTGAATTGCAGCCACTTCAGGGGTGCTGGATGGCCGCTGTTTTAACAAGAGGGAGGAGAGGAAGATCGGCACTTTGGAGTCCCTACAGTTGCAGTAGGTCTTTGGCTGCAGAAGCCACACAGAAGTCTGGTTTTTCACTACTATTAAGCCCCACTACCTTAAGGTTCAGCTCTGAAATGGGGGACCATGGAGGCCTGCCTGTGCATCAGCTGTCTTTTCACTGCTGCTTTCTAATACAAACTGGGACTTTCGAACGTGGCTGTTCAGCTGCCGGGCTGAGGGGCGGGCTGGCCCGTCTGCGGTACCTAACGCAGGACCAAGCACAGACATTGTCTGCTTAGCAGGAGGTGGGGAGAAATGGAAAAGAGTCTTTCCCTTTTCAAAAGAGCAGGAATCAGCTCCATCCCCTAAGAGTAATTTTCATTCCATTGTTACAGAGGGATAAAATATTTATCAGTCTTCAGTACCAATCTAAGCTCTTTGCTTAATAATTAGACCTGATATTACCCAGTGGCTCTGCAACCTGAGGGTGCAGAGTTACCTGTGGTGGAAACTAGGTTATCTCTAGCAAGAATTCACCCATAAACCATTCCTTTCATTTTCACTGAGGTTAAACACCTGAAAAAAATGTAAAGTAACAAGTGTCATTTGCTCCAGGGTCCAGCTAGAATACAGGAGAGTAGGATTTAGCCCTATTTGTTTTTAATGTAAAAGGAAGGTTTAATGTACTTTGCAATTGCCTGTGTCTGTGGGTAGTAAGTCCAGTGAAATCCATCGAACTTTGCTGGCACAAAAGCCAAGATGAACAATGGGGGAATCAGGAGCCCTAGGTCTCCACCTCCCCGTCAGTCAGCCCACGATGGACAGGGATGTGACTTTCACCAAGAAAGAGGCATCCACATAACGCGGACGTCAACGGTTTTTTACATCTTATTGCAGTAACCTTGAGTCCACAGTGGGGAAGGAAGGAATAGTTCCTACTTATTTTGGATCCTCAGAGGAGTTTAGGCACCTAGGTCCCATCAAAACCAGTGAAGGTTAAGCCGTTAGCCCTAGATCTTGATCCAGCTTCCACTAATATCTACAACAGTCTGATATTACTTTAGTGGGATTTGGATCAAGTTGCTACAATATGGTCAGAGTACCATTTTCTTTCTTTCAGGAACTTACTGCCTCCTGTACACAAAATTAAAATACACAATTAGATTTCCATTAACTTACAGCAAATTCTGCTGAATTGATCTGAACCTCCTTGTACTCCTATATGAGATCATACTTTAAATGCTCAGCCTGAACATAAATACTTAATGTAATAAATACAGTCTGAAATATTTGATCCACTTGGCAGTTTAATTGATCTACTACAGAGACTGACAGGAAAAATTAAATTAATTCTGTCTTGTCTCTGCCAACATCACATTTCAATTTTAATAATATTTGATCTACAGTTTTGGTTGCGGACCCTTTTGTGCAGTTCCAAGGTTCAGTTTCACCTGAGAAGAGTGGGGTGGGAATGGGGCCCATATTGATACATAAGTATTTAAAATATATATTTTGTATTTCAACTCAACAGTTTAAAGAATTTAATAGATAGCCTTTCCAAAAGGCAAAACCCCAGTCCCCTTTCTCTTTCAGTATTTGTGCATATCAGCATTTGACGTGGACAGCTGAACAGCAGCCTGACATGGAGGGAAGTGAGGAAGAATTCCCATTTTAAATCCTCACTTGTCAATGCATGCTGTTTAGTTTTCAGAGGAAATATTATGCTTGATTTAAGTATTGTTTTCTTCTGATAGTAGTCACATTGGTTTGCTTGAGCTCTAAATCCTCATAAACTCTGAAATCACTTTCACAAGGGTTGGAAGGTCAACAACAACCTTGAATTCATAGTGTCATTTACCCATGAGAGCTGATTCAAAGGGAGGTCACTCTTGCTCTTCATACATGACGCCAACACTGTGTCTATTAAAGCCTGAGGCACAAGCAGGAAGAACAGAAGTGGCTTTATCCAAACCTTCTTGGGCTCTGAATCAGGAGGTTCAGAAGAACAAGAAAGGCAGGAACTTAAAGCCTGAAACAGAGAGGCACCAGATGCTCCCAGCAGCTCAAGGCTGCTAAAGTTGTGCTAGATGGTTCCTCCTTCTAGTGCCTAAGCTGGTTAAGTGTGGAAGGCACCCTGTGCTGCCCAGAGGCTGGAAGAGCACTTCAGAGCTGACAGCAGAGTCCAAATGTTATCATTTCATATCTCCTTGGCTTGTGAACCCTATATGCCCAATGCAAACAACAAAGAGCTGATGATCTGGTCCAGTTGCTCTAGCAGGAGCCTTTTTTTGTAAATAACTTGACACTGGAACTGGAGGATTTCATCCTCCTTTATTTGTGCCATTAGTACTGTTCCAAAAAAAAAAAAATTCAGAAGCCAGGACCTTGCCTGTTTGGAGAGGAAAGCTGGCAGCAAAGCCCACAAGAGCTGGGAGAACAGAACCAGTCCTTTGGATACTGTCAGCTCAGCAACCAGATCAAAAACATGATCTGACCCTAAGTCCTGCTGACATGTGTCACTCCAAGAGGGGTCAATAGAAACCCCTGCCCAGCTAAGGTCCACTAACCTAATCAAGATTTGTCCTGGAGGAACAAGCCAGCACCCATTTCCTTCCCATGGCTCTTAGGGCTCCTAGTATCTGCATATTCCCTAATATTTGTGATAAAGACAAAAAAAATCTACTTGCCAGGTAGGGCAGTGCTAGAGTCAGGGACCTGTGGTACAGGAATCAAAGGAATTTGTTCAAGGTCTGTGCATCTGCAGCAAATTAAAGAAATGTTTTAAATTCTCTAAAGTCACAGTGGCAGGTAAACTAGGGAAAATGCCAAACAGAACCCACTTGATCTATTTGCTATATTACATGAGAAAAGTCAGTAAGTCCAAAATAAAGAATGACAGAGAAAATAAAGGACCCCAAGAGTTTTGATTCCCGTTCCCCAGTCTCATGGTAAGCAGTGGTGCTTCAATTCAGTAAACACTAGTTCAAGGGTAAGTTAGGTCCTTGGACGCTTCTTTCTCAGCCTTGGCAATGGGAATTGCCCAATGGAGGCAAACTCTCTTCATCTTTCCATAATACAAATTGAAATGTAATGGACGGGCAGTTCTAGTCGTTGTGGTTTTTTTCCTGGATACTGCAATTAAACCTCCCTAATATGAACAACAGCAACCACAGCAGCAACAAACCATAAAAGAGCCTAATCAATGGTGCCCTGGAATATCCACTTCGATGTGCATAGTGCGATCCTGCTTCTCTGTCAGCAGTGTGGAGGTGCCGTGAAAACCAACTGAGTTATAACTTGCACAGAGCAGAGCTGTGGGTGAATTATGAAAGTAATTCCCTGGCAAGTGTAATTATTTCTCTCCTCATACACTGCACTCATCATGGGGTCTGGGGAAATTTCAGTGGAATGTAACAGACACAGTCTTGGCCTCAGCCACCAGAACAGTAGAACACTTCCGCTAAAACCCGGAGATTCTTGTTTACACCCATTAATAACATCTTCTACATTAATGAATTGCATTCATGCTGTCATCCATTAAGAAGGTACTTTGAGGTCTCTCTCTGCACAGAACGCTAGCTTCTCCTGATGGCTCTATTGTTATACAGCCCATAAATAAAACAAGTATTTTCCCCTCATATTTGAGGTCTGCAATTAAATCTACTAAATGGACTGCAGATGCATGGTTTACAGTAAGTGATTCATCTTGGAAGATCATGGAAATGTCGAAGTCACCACAATGAAGTAGCATAGTTGTCAAATTAGGGCAATTTCAGAGAGTAACAAACACCAGAAATTTCATCTATGTGAGCCAACCTTCTTCCTGACTATGGCCAGTGGTGAAGAACTCAAAACCCTCAAGTAGGAAACCCTGTATACCACAGAAATTATGATCTTTTCAAATGAATTTTTCAAATGAGAAATTGCATTTCCTGAAAGAATAGTATGTAGTGAGGTAATATGGTAGTTAACAGATGCTTGCTACTAAGTACATCCTCCAATGTGCTAAACTTCAGAGAGGAAGGGGACTCACCTAAGAGAAGGAAAAGCTCTGTTGTATTACTGAATAGAGAATATTGGATAGAAACAGAAAAAACTGTCCAGTGGTAATATACTCTTCTCTGGAACAGTCTGTGCTCTGAATTACAGTTCTGACGCTATTGTATAGCTGGCCTCCTTTCTTCACAGCACATCCTGCGGTGGCAATACCATCCCTTTGAGGAAAAAACATAATCTCCGTTTCAGAGACACCACAGTTCATGGCGCATATTGCTTAGGGAGAATAGCTTTCTTCTCATTCATCAGAGCAGACCTAGTCTCGTGCTCCAACAATATCCCCCATTTACCTAGAAGTGGCACATGTGGGGTTCAGATGAGTGCTGCCTGTTAAAGAGTTGCAGAGCCACACAAAGCATAAGGCAAGCCTGTAGTGCACTGCACAGTCTTTCCAAAAGCAAAGTTGCAGGCTCAGTCCCTGCCCCATGCTAGGCTGTCCTGAGATTTCTTGTCTCTACTAGACCAACTTCGTCATCAACTATTATATCCTTATACTACAGATTAGAATGAGGAA
Organism: Pygoscelis adeliae; assembly: GCF_000699105.1. Classification (NCBI taxonomy): domain Eukaryota; kingdom Metazoa; phylum Chordata; class Aves; order Sphenisciformes; family Spheniscidae; genus Pygoscelis; species Pygoscelis adeliae. Next base: position 1,526,282 of record NW_008823922.1, on the reverse strand, counting down.
CTATGTGCCCTAGACACTTTATGCAGCCTTGGAAATCTGGGTCTGGAGCCAAGCAATCGAAGTCAGAGAAGGAGAAAGAGAGGTATTAGTTTATTTACGGAAGATGGAGAACTCTCAGGTGGCAGAATGAAAATGGTCCCTGAGAGCATAAAATAATTGTTAATTGGTTACATCACCATCATCACTTGTTATTCACTGTATTGATTTTAATTGTCTCCTTCTAAAGCATCAGTCGAATATTACTCACTGACACCAGTGAAGTGTTGGCTCACAAGCCCAACAAAGCACGTCTTGTCTTCTCAAAAGAATAAGAAAACAACTTAGACTTCCCAGTAGTATCTGATGCTCTGAGAGTGCCCGTTTGTCTGCAGGCAGCTTTTACGGCCCTACTGAAGGATATGATTCCCTTTACTGGCCAGGATTATTCTCCCAGTGGTCAGAATATATATCTATTTATGGGATCCACATAGAGGAGCTGCATTTAATTTGACATTCGCATAGAAGAAAGCGGGGTCATGCATCCATTGGTAGTGAAATGGTGCTTTGATTCTGGAGCAACTATTTTGCTTTCAAACGCACAAAGAATTCCTGGTAGTTTCAAAGCATGGTTGGCACAAGAGAGATACCAGGAAGAGCTCTTGATCATTTCACTCTTCAATAAAACTTGCAAAATCTTGGAAAACCTTACTACTTGCTGAATTTCTCCTTATCCAAGCAATCCAAAAACCAAACAGCTCAGAATTTTATGCCCTGTGCTGAGTTTGATGGGATTTCATGTGGCATAAAGTCCTATGCCCTCAGAATCACTGTGGCAGAGTCCTGTCGGCATTTCTGCTGCAAAATGCAACTAGATTCTTAAGGGAGAGGCTTAGGGCACTTCATTGGGACACATAATGACACAGACTAATGCCCACCTAAATGTAGGGTCAGTTCTCCTTTGACAGGCCTGAAGTGTACAATTCAGCTCCTAGCTCAAAAGGGGAAATGAGACGGGAGAGTCAAACAAACTGAATTGGTCAAGACAAAGAAGGTCATATAAAGGTTTTGTGAACACTGTGTCTCTCCCTGTCCTTTCCTTCCTTCCCATAACCATTATCTCATCCTCCAGACTGACACGTAAGCTTGGTTGTACTCTCAAATACATTGGTTTAGATGAATCATCATTCACCTGGTGTTTCCATACCAAAGAAAAACAACATGCGAATCAGGCCTGTGATACTTTTGGTCCACTCAGAACTTCTAGAGATCGTCCTGTTCATCATTGCCAATTAACAAGACTGAAGCTCAAGGTCTGCTGTGCACAGCCCCTACCCCAG
>NW_008823922.1:1519081-1524914 GCF_000699105.1 Pygoscelis adeliae | reverse complement strand
CTTGTGGAGATGAGCCAAGGAAAGAGGAGATAATACTCCATATATAAATACCACAAGAAAGATGCTACGATTATTCTCTGCTTGTATAAATCAAATTTGCCGCCTTATAGAACAACAAATTCTTCCCCCTTAACCTCAAAGCCAAAATTTGACGTTACTGAGACCTAGCTGCAGAAGAAGATCTCTCCTCAAAGCAGCAGCTCAGTCTACCTGTTCCTTGCAAGTGTAACAATATGCTGACAGGCATAGGCAGCTCCACAAAGCTCCTGGTAGGTGGATAGGCAGATATGCAAATCTGTAACTGGATTTCTTAAAACCAAAATATACTACATTGTCCCAGTCCCCTTGCACGTATCTGGAGATTTCTAGTGCCAGGCAGGAAATATAAACCGGACATCTCAGCAATGAACTGCACGTGTAGCTGACAACATTCATCAAGAGAATATGCATGCATCTGATAACTGACCACCCCTATATAAATTATTAAAAATCTATATTTATATTTGGGACAAATTTTTCAGGGACACTGCCTTTTAGCCTGAGTAACTGACTATCTAATGAGTACCTCTACAAGAGATTCAGGAATAGGATTTTTCCTGCCCCTAGGTTGTAAAACTGCTATCAAGCAAAAAGGGGCAAATTATTAATTTCTCAATTTAGTGGCTGAGCTGTAAAATCACAGCAAAGGATATCTGGAAGTCTTCCAAATAAATAAAACTAAAAAAACCAAACCTCATGACAGTTTTTTTTCATTTATTTTTATTTCATTTTGCTTGGCTTTTGTTTATTGGGGGCATTTTTCTTAAAATTTAGCTATATTTAAATATGAAACAAGTGAGAACAATATATTGACGCATTTAATTTTGAAAATGCTTAAATGTAAATTTTAAGAAAAAAAACATCCCTTACTTCCATCCAAAATTATTCACTGAACACAACCACATTTCCACACCTTTCAACTTGCCCAGGACTACATTTATCAATGAACAATCTTTTTGCCTGAAGAATTTCACTTGTATCTACTCCAGAGAGGCTGATCCTGCCCCATGGAAGAAGACGAAAGTCTCTGCCCCAAGACCTCGCAGTCACAGGGCAGACATCAAGAGGACTCGTGCAGTCCAACAGCCGCTGCCCGCTTACAGGGTTTAGGTTGACAGTCATCCTTTAAGCCTTAGGGCTCAGGTCACACCTCTATGGCTGTTCTTGATTCAAAATCACAGGTCCCACACCCATCAAAATAGCAGTAGCGGTATGGTGTGTCTGGCCTCAGCTTTTTTGGAAAGACAGGAGGGAAGGGGGAACAGGGGGCAGGACACTGGACCTAATGCAAAACTCAGCAGTTCCAAGCATTTGCTTCAGGAATATACTTTGGCAATGCTGATTTAACTGGAAATACTCACAAAGAGCATGAGGTGTGCCAGAGAACATAGTGAGAGGTATTAGAGGACATTTGTGTTCCTAGTGGAGGGTCGTAAACTGGGAAACTTTCCTCACAAATTATTGCATCACATTGGGACATAGAGTAAATGTATGTGCCACTTTGTGCTTGGCAGTGCTATGAGGCTTTACATCCTATAAATCTATAAATTGAATTCATCCTGCTTACACCCTTAGTCTTATAAATTGTTAGACTAGGAACAGCTAATGGATCAGCTGGTGATTTATTTTTAAAAGATGCATACTGCTGCTTTTTGGGAACTGAAAAGGATAAAGACGCTGGATGTACCCTTCCTGAAGCCTGGGTCCCAGGTGATGAGGAATGACTTTGTATCCTCCCCTGTCCCTATGCACACACTTTATTCAAGTTCTCAGAGGGGTTCTACTGTTCAAGAAAAGAGAGGGCTGGCGTTGTGCAGAGATGTACTGCAAAGAAAAGGGCATGCAAAGAGCGGATGAGGCATCAGTAACGATGCCAGGTAATGTATAATGCAAAAGGATGTGTATAACTAATTTATTAGTATAAATTTGACTCTTAAAAAAAGCATATGCAAAGAAAACTCTAAAGGAGCAAACCCTACCTGCCTTGCTCCTTGAGACAAACCCTGACCTCACTAAAACTGTCTGAGTAAAATGAAGGAGCTTTGCCACAAACGGTGCCACAATTTACGACAGGAGACTCACTCCTGTACCTGCAGCATCGGTCAGTGCAAGTGCTGCCAATCATAACAGAAAGAAGGATCCATCATTTCCCAAAAGCTTCTCCACTGGCTCAAGTGGGAGCACGCTGCTTAGCTCGAAAGAGCTGCTCTTTGAGCTCATCCCTGAAGTTAAACAAAGTCACTTACCTTTTAGAGAGGCGACATGGGATAAAGCTTGTGCGTAGGTGGCTGTGTTGAGAAGAGTCCCCGGCAGGCAGGAAGGGAAGAAAGGTCCTGTAGGACCCACTGCTCGACTCAGGCTGATGGAGAACAGAAAACAACTTACAAAACCAGAACTAGCTGATTCCAAAGACAGAGCATGTGCATGCACACAGACATGTTGTTGGTGTCTCAGTGTCCAACCAGATGGGACCAAGCCTGGATAGCATTAGCCTCCCACAGCCAGCAGCTTCTCAACGTCTCCATGGGAAGCAGTGGGTTGCAAGAGGGACAGCTCATCTTCTAATGATTTGGGCTGTACCTGAAGATGGTACTGTGTAGGTCAAGGCTTAGCAGCAGGCAAGTCTGTCTGTATGTACACATGTATGATGCATGCTTGCCCCCAAAAAAGGCAGCTGCTAACATGCATTGCTCTTACCTCTGCTGGATCTCCAGACTCTCTTTTTTATTCCTGGTTTGATCTGCTGGAGAAGGGGAATTCAAATTCCTCGCAGGAGGCGCCACCTCAGCCATTGTTTCCTTAGAGCCCTCTTGGTCGGAAGCACCCCTCTCTGTTTTCCTCCATTTAGCTCTTCGGTTTTGGAACCACACCTGGAGCAGGAGAGCAATCCAGGCTGAATACCGTGTTTAGCCAAATGGGAAGCAAGGAAATTGTAAATTGTTGCTCTAGTGGAATCAGCCATTTAGAAGCTTGGCTAAAACTTCCTCTTACTTTTTGTCCCCATTGTTATTCTAGTTGAGCCTTAGGATTACATTTGCATCCGGAATATTTCTGTGTCTGGAAGACAAGCCAGGAATGTCTAAAGACATTCAAAAGGCATGTTAAAAAAACTAAAAAAGAGTTTTGATGTTACTGTGCCAGTTGTTAGCAAAACATTTAAACGTGTGCTTGCCTTTAGGCACACATTTCTCACTGATTTCTGTGTTTTAACACATCTAAAAGCTTTTTGTATAGGGATGGACTTAAACAGGTGTCTAAGCGCTCTGACGAAACCGTGTATGCCTTTAAATGAGCTGCTGCTAGAATCAGAGAGGTCAGAACTGAAAAGGTATGTATTAGGCCATCTTATCCAGCCCATTTCCTGGAGATGACTGACACTTTCTGTTATTCCTCTGATGTATTTGTCCGGTCTGCGTTTCGAGGACTCAAAAGGTGGTAGATACTGATTTTGGAAGATCATTCTGCACTTTAATACACACCAGTTTCCAAAAGCTATTTTTTTCCTCTAATGCAACACAAATATTCATGTTCTTGATTTTACCCCCCGACTTTCAGTCCAAACACTTTTTTCTTCCATTTACCTTGGAGCTGATGCTCCGAAAGGGCCTTGTTTGAGGTGGAAAATGCCAAGCCTCTCTTGAGGTCAGGAAATCCACATTTTAATACATGACTTCAAGTATAGGCAAGATTGTTATTATTATTATTCTCCTCCTACAACTCCATTTTAGTTAGCTGCCTTTTAATTGCATGTATCAGCAAACGTTGAATAATGATTTTATCTGTATTCTAAATTTAGAGCAGTTAAATGCAAAGCAAAATGCAGACACTTTCTTGCGTCTTAATTGAATGAAGGTCACAGCTATAACAACATTTAATTGAGCTATTTTTCATTATCATATTTTAATGACTTTGCACTGACAGTTCGCCTGCTTCTGAGGAAAGAGCATGATGAAGTCGTTTATTTCCCTATTTAGTTATTGTTTGACAACATCATCTTCGATTAAGACTCTGCTTTATAGCACATTAATCATATTTGAATGAGCAAGGGGTATAAATGTAAACATATCTCCCATCCTCTGTGTTTCCCCATGTCCCTGCATGAAAGCAGGCTAAACAAATGCTTGCATCTATTGTCTGTTTGCATAATAGCCAACAACAAGGCTAAACACCAGTCCTCAGCAATCTAATTGTCACCACCCCTATCTCACCCTTGCACCTTTCAGGAAGAAGTTATGATCTTCCACTTCTGAATGCTCAATAATTGTGCCATTTATCTCAATTTGCAGTTCAGTCTTTAGGCACCAATAGCCAAAATGGCATTTTTTATTATTTTTTTTAAGCCAGTATCTACAATGCTGTGGCAAAAGGAGATTTTCATTTCCAAATAATAATCAGTTTAATTTGCCTGCATATGACCAATGATTCATGTTCAGATTTAATAATCAGGATCGCATAATCTGATTATAGGAGAAATAATTTGTTTACAATCCCCAATTTACTGCGGTGAATTCCATTATCTCTCTTCAGCCATTGGGTTTTAAGAGATACTAACATGACCCTAGGGAACAAAAGGCTAGCTATTATATTTCCTACAATTAGATCTTTGCATAGTCTTAACCCCGAGCACCTAAATAAAAAAAAAATACAAAAACAGCATGCAGAAAAGCCCCATAAATAAAATGAATACACAATCCTGTTCAAAAAATGGCTTGCAACTCTGTGGTGGATGCCTGCAGAGTTACAGGGATGCATCTCTGACAACCGCAGGACCGCTGTTCTTAGCAGAGCTTATACGGACATAAAGTTAATCCCTGGATATGGAAAAACAAACACCTGGGTCAAAAAAAGGGGGCGAAAAAAAGTGGGGAGAAGGAAGAAAGGAAGGGGTGGAAAAGCTTGCGGGTGGAAAGAGAGCGATGGTGGCCAATGGTATTTATTGGATCATATTAAAGGTGTGGGAATTGCTCTGCAGGCTCTTCAGCTGCCGAAATTAAGTGTTTAGAAAGAAGGCGAAAGGGAGAAAAGTTGAAGAGGTGCGGAAGATTTCTTCCTGGCAGCTGGGCTCCCTGCAGTTGACTAACCCCATTGCTCGACAGTGGTCATAGTTGCTTTGGAGAATCACGTCTCGGCTCTTTTCTCCACACACACCCCCTCCAAAAGCAAGGAAATGGATGTGGATTGATGTAATTTAGTACCTTGGAGACGCGGACAAATTAGTGTAGAACATTATCACTAGTTAATTATGAATGACCGATTAATCAACCTAATCTAATATTCCACATTATGTTGATGTTATTAAAGTGCATCATGAAAATGACAGATCGTCTTCATTTGCGTTCTTTGGCCAAATGTGCACTCTGCAGTCATGATGTCAAAAAAAAAAAAAAAAAAGTTTGCCAGTTTGAATACCCGAGAGTTAAATAATTCCCCAGAATGTTTACCTGCACCCTGGCTTCCGTGAGGTTGATTTTCATAGCCAGCTCTTCCCTAGTGAACACATCGGGGTAGTGGGTTTGAGCAAAAACGGCTTCCAGTGCCTCGAGCTGGTGGAGGGGAGGAGAGCAAACATCTGTCAGGGGCAGGGCGGCACGGCTTGGAGCGCGGTACGGGCCGGGGAGCTGCCGTCGTCTCGGGGGGCGTCTGTCCAGCTGCCCCAGGGAGGTTTCTGCGAGGGATGGGGAAAGGGGGGCCGCCCGGGGCCGCGGGCTGCGGGCCGGGCAGGGAGGCGGGCGGTGCAGGGGGCGGGCAGGCAGGGGGGCAGGCAGGGAGGCGGCAAGGGGCGATCGGGGGGGAG
>NW_008823922.1:1516056-1516923 GCF_000699105.1 Pygoscelis adeliae | reverse complement strand
CGGAGCCGAAGTTGCGCGGCCGAGGCTGCGGGGCTGCTCCCCGCGCTACGAGCGCTTGGCCGGAGGGAGCGGGTGCGGAGGGCCCAGGGCATGTGCGGGGGTGACACGGGGAAACCCTGAAGGCTGCCATTTTTCTGTTTTTTTTTTAAAGGAAACAGACAAAGTAAATAAACAAAAACCTCTGATCAATAACACAAAGAAAAAAATCCTCCCAAATATTTATTTTCCGCCTTTTTTTTTTTTTTCCAGTCGTGCCCCGTCTTTCCCCATCCTCCCGCAGAATGTTTGTAAAATAGCATTAAAGATTTATGCGGTCCCTTTGGCTGGAGGGAGGAGGCGTGACCACGTCCTGAAAGTGTCCCGATTACAGCCATGACACCAACATCTGTGCTGGGAGGGGAGAAAAGCATCTCTTTCGTAGCCTGAGGCTCGACTGCGGGATCGCTATCCACAGAGGGGAGGCAGGTGGCAAAATGACGGGGGTGGGGGTGTAAAAACAAGGCCTTTCCAACAGGAATCAAATTAAAAAAAAAAAAAATCATGCAATCCTTCTTTCCATCCTGTGACAAGAGGGGAAAGCTGGGCGCGGGGAGGGGGGGATAAGGTTGTGTTTTCTCAAGGAAAAAGATGACGCGCTTTTATGTTTAGCTGTCTCTACAGATCTGCATCTTATCTCAGCACGTTATCTGGACCCCGACAGTCAGAAGTGCCGGCTCTTGGGAAAAGTCAGACCACAGTTCCTCCCTCCGTCCCCCAGCGCACACACCGCACACGCACCTCGGAGTTCAGCTCTTGTACTTACACGTCTCGGTGCAACAACACTCACCCTCTAGCTGCGGGGGGCAGTGGAAGTAGAACATGGCCCTG
>NW_008823922.1:1512511-1515774 GCF_000699105.1 Pygoscelis adeliae | reverse complement strand
CGGAGCTTCCGCGCACCCCCACACCGGCACCAGCTCCCCAGCCGGGCACCGCCGGGCACCGCCGAGGTGTCTCTCCTGCCGACCTGAAGACAGAGAGAGAGGGAAAGAACAGAATAGGTGAATGACCAGAAGAAAGCACCCAGAGAAACCCGTTGATAGTCCGAGATCCCATCCCAGAGGAAGCAGAGAAAGTAGCGTCTGGCACTCTGTGCAACGAACTGAAAAAGCCAAAGGCAGAAAACTCCGTGGTAGGTGCACAGTAATCAGACCCAGTAAAACTTTGTTTTTTTTTTTTTTTTCTTTTTTCTTTTTTTTTTTTTTAACCCCCGAATAGCAGATTATCTATCTGTTGTTCGTTCGTTCTTTCTATCTATCTATCTATCTATCTATCTATCTATCTATCTATCTATCTACCTACCTACCTACCTACCTACCTACCTACCTACCTACCTCAGATATTCCCTTCCAGAGCAAGTAATTACATAAAGAAAAAAAATGCTTATAGCTAAGAACGAACTGTTTAAAAAAATATCTAAATTATTCTGCCTAAATGAAACGGCAATAAAACCTAAAAGCTGTCTTCTTTTTGAAGCATCCAACACACTGGGAGCTGTGGTCGGGTTGGAAACCAGTGTCCTCAGCAAGAAAAAAAAAAACAACCAACCTATTCAAATTTATATGCAGTCATATAAAAAAATCCAGAAGGCAAATAAAAATAGTAATCCATACCTAAACCGAACAGAAGTAAAAATCACCAGTAAGGTTTGGGGGTATTTTGCACTGGAATAAGGCGCTGTGAGTTGTTGGCTGCAGAGACAGAAGGGCTCTGTGGAGTTCTGGAAGTGGCCAGATGTCTTTATATCTGTCTACAGCATGCTCTGCCTCTCAGCACTTGCCTTTATAATCTCACGCATAATTGGCCTTAATCTGATTATTTCCAGCGCTGTCTACAGTGAGTAACTTGGATAGGTCTATTGGGCCCTACAAATGGCCCACGTGGTGTGCAGAGCAGGGGAAAAAAAGGAGGAAAAAAAAAAAAAACCCAGATGAAAAGAAAAACCCCGTCATTTCTCAGCAAACACCAGGAATGTGAACCGCAGCAACAAAATCCCATTATTTTCTGAGCTGGTTATCAATCATTTGTGCTGCTGAGTTTACCATTTTTATATTCAGGTTTTGGGTGGTCATGGCTGATCATGATGTTCTGCTGAAAGAAGAAGGTAGGGCCAACACATGTAGGCATGTACGACTTCTCCTGGGAGGAAGGACAATCTGACAGTCTGACTGTCCCAAAAGAATTACGCCTGTACCCCGGCGCTGACAAAGCGCCGGCTAATTGCCGCCGGATGGGTTTTGGGGGGCCGCTCTGCACACGCCTTGCCTTTCCAAGCGATCGTACCGCGGCAAAGTTTGATTTTGTTCACAGCGAGGGGTCCCTGGATTTATGCTCGCTTCCCGTCTGCAAATGATATGCGGCGGGACCCTTTGCAATTACTTTTAAAATGCATCCGAGACACAGGCTCAGCGGAGAGAGATGGCCCTTGCCTCAGCCCGGGTGAAAATTAGACTTTAAAGTACCCAGATGAAATTTTCGAGTCAGGGACGCGGGATTGGATCAAATCACATAAACTGCAAAAAAAGCAAGTATAATGGCGCATAATTGGTTCTGTAATAGCATTACACAAGGATAATAGCCTGTTATGGCCCCCTGCACATTAAGTGCTTCCCTGGCGTAAAGCCTTTATGATATTAAAGGGGGAATATAATGATATTTTGGTTATTAAATGCGTGTAATTAATTTATGCACCACTGAAAATAAAGTTGGTATTATGACCCACTCAAGATGCATCAGAAGATGTAAGTCAGACAACTGTTGATAAGTTCTGGTGTCTATGTTTCGTCTAGACTGCTGATTTTATTTTGGAACAATTGCTTCTCCGGCAGACTACACAAATTTAATATTTTATAAACATTGTAATGTTCTGTGCAGGAAGGGCGAGCAAATCTACACAGGCTCTCTTAGATCTGATGGGAGTTTAAAGAAATAGCGCGTTCATACCGGAGCAAAGGAGATGGATGCAGACGATACAGGTGCAGAAATAGAGATTTTGAAGAGACGATGTCTTTGGGAAGTTATTCTGCATATATGATCTCATTAAATAAACACTAATAAGCCTGAGAAATATCATCTGCTCTATCTGCCTTTCACACTAGGCATAGATGTGGAAATTCCCCTAATGTATATTTATATTCAAGCTGAAGTTATGTTTCAGTCCCGTAAAGCATAATTTCAGCAAAGCCAGGCAAAAATTAATTGTACCTGAGATCCAGATTGATTTGGTCTGATCTTATCCACTCATTTATAATTTTAGCATACTAGTGATAGATTTAGAAAGCTGCATTCAAACATGTTTATATATATACGTGTATACACACACACACACACACATATAGATATATTTACATGTATACACATACATAAATGCTTTTAGGGATATCTCTGTTTGGCAACAGATACTGACTTACCATTCAGGCAAGTCTTTGAACAGCAAAGTGTACTATGAATTGAGGTGGCTTTTACAGCACCGTCCAAGACGCAAGACCAATGTTCTGAATCCGACTGCACTCCTTAAAATAGCAACGCAAGCTTTAGGTCAATTAACCTTAAAAAGAAGAACATAACCCAGAGGTGCTGCCTGGATCTCCCCCGCCAGCCTCTCCATCCCGAGCTTTAAAATCCACGCAGGACCAGTACTGCAGGAGCCCTTTGCGCAGAGAGAGATGTGCCTTTTCCTTTTCCTCTGACGTCGCGAAGAGAGTGAGAGCGAGAGAGAGTGTTTTATCATAAGAACCCCTAATAAAATAATAATAACTTCATTACGGCGCTCTCAGGCCTCGCTCTAGTCAGGGGGCTGCATTGCTGTGTCGGCTCCGAGACTCACTTTCCCCAGCAGTTTGAAGCCTGCAAGTTCAGCGTATTGCAGGAGGTGGAGGGGGTGAAATGGAGCACGGGGAAACGCTCCAAGTCGCTGCTTTTTAAATAGAAGCAGAAGGACCCTGAGCCGGGCGAGGCTGAACTTTCTCCCGGGGAGCAGCAGCTGCAAAACAAGGAGATAACTAAGCAATATATAATCCCCCACCCCTCGCCAGTTCCGTGCCTGTTTAATTTTAATGCACGAAACGTGGGGTTGACATAATTAAAAGTTAGCGCTTCGGAGTCTTGCGTGCCGTTCTCCGGCGGCCGGAGCCCGGCGGCGGCGGCG
>NW_008823922.1:1470825-1511840 GCF_000699105.1 Pygoscelis adeliae | reverse complement strand
CCCCCGGCACCGCCCGGCCCGGCCCGGCCCGGCCCGCTGGGGTGTAGCGCGGGGTTAGTCCCTTCCCCGGGGGAAGGCTGTTGTCGAGGCTGTTCCTGGGTGTCTCCGTGTCCGCCTTCTGCAGGCGCTTTCCTGCGAAGCTGGGACTACGGGAAAGAAAAGAACAGTAAATGGCTTTGGATCGTGGCTAGTGTTTCTCTGGTAGCTCCTCTCATCTAGCTACCCAAGGCACGCACTAAAAACAAGCTGCAGCATGAAATAACATGCAGAGGTGAGCTACAATATTTCAGCAAAAAATCTGGTTTTATGCAAAGTCCTTAAAGTCTCTCTCACATACACTTTATTATTATTATTTACTATCATTACACCAATATTAGTTACTAGGTCTGTGAGGAAAAGTCCAAGTAAATGTAATTCTGGCTAGACGTTTTGCTGATTGTGCCCGTCTTAAAGCAGAACTGTTCCTGTGCTGCACGTGCAAACACACCTCTTCTCATTTTTCTCCCAAGACAATAAAACCTAGGACTGAACTGATGAGCAAAATCACGGAACGGCCGTTTTCCTTGAGAGCGCTCAGCTTTGAGGGGATCATCTGTAAAACTCGAGGAAGTCTGAATGGCTCAAGTTTGATGAAACGGCTCTCTTGCCTTTCCATGTCCAAACACTTCCTTTCCCATGATTCCCAACACCTGACCACAAAAAAAGACTAGCAGCTAAAAGGTTATTTTACCCTAATTCATGTGCAGTAAAATGTATTTTCCAATTAACCAAATTTGCCGATTTGTCCCGCTTGGACACTCTTATAATTTATAATGTAAAAGTGTTCTTTCTTTATCTAAAGACCAAGGTGACTGCTTTTAATTTTCTGTAACCTCTTTACACTTGATGTTCACCAGACTCATAATGTTAATTGGCTTCATATACGGATCATCAGTTTAATGAAGGAATAAATCCTATGTTGCTTTATGTCCCTCTGTTTTAACAATGATTGCTTTAATGAAGAATGTGACGTGTTTGAAATCAAAGCTGCAGGAGACATTAGAAGGGGTTTTTTTTTATGGTGACTGAAATGCTTATTTAAAGCTAAAACCATGAGGTTTCCATATTTCAAAAGCTTTTCTTTAAATCATTTTCCATGGAAAATACTGACAAATTCTTCAGCTAAGAACTTTTTCTTTGTAATTGTGAGGAGAGACTGAGGATAACATAGTTTTATAATATAAACATCCCAATTAGGTTACAAAAATCTCTCTGAGCTGATTTTATACCACTGCAGTTTTCATTCAGAGTTTAAGTAAAACTCCTAGTGAGTTCAAAAGGAGTTATGCCTGCCTAAAGAAGGAGTATTTGCGGGTAACTAATACAACTCTTCGTCAACCTACTGTATTTTCATTGTTCACGTGTAGATGGAGAAAAGTATAGGGGAGAAAGAATTGTCAGTTCACACGCAAAAGCTCTGGATTGCTGTAATCTATTTCTCCCCGTGGGGATTTTAGGATTTCGGGAGCAAGGGTAAAACGTAATGAAACATGGGCTCGCAGAGGTAGGTGACTGCAAATCAGAGCATCAATTAGGCCAAGCTGGAAAGCAGCAATTAGACCCAACTGCATGTGCCGGTTACACCAGCTACAGCAGGTTTAAAATGTACAAAGCAAATGCATTCTGGTAATTGAACTTTTACGTTCCTGGTCCCACTTATAATGAAAGTAAGCCTTCTTATTTTTCTTTTTTTTTCTTTCTCTAATGGGGACTGCGTATACTGGATGTATTTTTTTCTCATTTGAGAGCTGCTGTCGGGACTGAAATTACACGATCCTTAGGTATGGGAACATGCAACACAGAAGAGGAAAGTCTCTAATCAAAGGCTGAGCAACCAATGGATTTGGACAGAAATTTCAGGGCATGGCAGAGGACGTGCTTGGGAGGGGAAGGATATTAGCTTAAATTACATACCACTGAGAAGTCAGGCAGTGTGCCACTCCTGATCCCATGACCCCTTGGGTTTATGTCCCCACAAGTATTATGCTCATTCAACCCAGGTCACACCAAGCTTCAAGCAGATACACATCTTCTCCCACCTCCGCCACACAGTGTTGTATCTAAGGGAACTACGCGTTTCCTTTCGGAGCTGACCAGGACTATAGTCCTATGGCCAGAACTGTATGAACACGCCGAAGACAGCCCATAAACCATACTTTGCCCTCCCTCTCCATGGAGCACAAGAAGGTACCCTGTGGCATCTCCAGTGGCACAGAGGATTAGTCTGCCAGGAGGCTTACTCAGTAGCAACAGCTCTCTACCTGTAGCTATGCCTTTACCAAAGCTATGCCTGGTCCCCTTACCGTTTGCAGTGACCCAGAGCACAGGCTGGGACTCTGCCAGGATTTGTTGAGGAAAAACAACACTGGTTTTCAGGGGGATTGTCTGGGTTTTTTAATGAAGATGTCATATAAAGATGCTTCTTCCCAGACGTGCTCTTTCCCACTAAAATGAGTCTTCTAACCAAGATTTGTGACAAAAGACTTCCAAGGGAGCAGCTATAAGAGTGAGAAAAAATAGTAGCATTACTTGAAGGTAGGAAAATGAGATACAGAAAGACTAATTGATTTACTCAAGTTGTCCATAATGGACAACTACTGCAAAAGAGAGCAGTAAACTCAGAGTGTGTAAGTTAACATCTTAACCATTTGACCTTGCCTTTGGAGAAAAGTTTTTTCCAGAAGCAGCTGCTCCGGCTTACCAGAATCCAATGTTTTTGAAAATTGAACAGATCTCACATAAATGTGGATGATACGATTATTTATATTATTTACCCTGGTGAAAGGCAGAAAAGCGATTTCCTTTTGCCTAAAAGGTACCCAGAGCTACTAGAAGATTGAGAGCTGTGGAGGTGGAAGTTAAAATTTGAAAGACACATGATATCTCAGATTTAGGTTTGCGCTTTCTTTGGGCGGTCCTTATTCTCCCATGGACTTACCAGTTTATTTGGAATTTTTCAGATGCTTGCAAGTCTGCAGGAACTGGCCCTTGAAATGTAAATCAGTTGTACTACTGTTTATTCCTCCTTTATTCTGACGGAGCATATTTGGGAACAATATAATATTCTCAAATACAGCTGCCCAGTTTTAGGTTCCTGATCCATGTAGAGCCCCTAAAACAATGACCTGCTTTTCAAAGATGTTGGCTATTGTCTGGGACTTTAGAAATCCTGAAAATAGCTCACCTTTTCCAGAGACGTGGTCTCTTGACTTCTCCACAACTCCTTGTGTTAACAAGACAGGGTAATTGGCTTTCTGGCAGAATAAACTTGTCTCAGATTTCTAGCTGAGGACAGACATGGTCCTACACCATGTTTATGCTAGCTGGATAGGTATTTTGATGCTGTCATGGTCTTGTTCTTTGCCAAGTAGGATAAAGCCAAATCTTTATCTTAGTATCAAGAAGGTAAACCCTTGTGCTTATTCTGTGAAATAGCACAAAGAAAGGATTAAAACCTTTCTTTCCCCCTTTTTCTTCTTCTCATGACGAGTGGATGACATAGTTTATGTGTAACACCTCCTCAGTCCTTCAGCCCACCCTTCTAACCATGCTTAAGTTCAAGCTCATTCCGGCTCCACCTCTTAATATTTGATTCAATGGGAAACTAGGACTAGGTCTTTCTCCATCCAAATCCCTCTGGAGTTATTTCCAGAAATCTGGATGCTCTGTGCCAGAGTATTTCTAATGAAAGGCATTACCGAAACACTGACAATGGTGTTCACTGACGTTCAGAGATTTGTTGATTCAGAGAATGAGATGGAACAATTTAAACAAGCTGAATATTACATGAATGAAGGAAAGGAGGAAATCTTAATTTATTCTTTGGGCTTAAGAGCAAGGCAGTACAGGGTCATGCAAAATTTAGGGCAGGATCCTAAAGCATTCTGAAAAAAATTCAACTTGAGGGACCATCCGTATTACCTTTCAGCCTTTCACCTCCAGCTTCGTGAATCTTATCTTTCCCAACATATTTTCTTAAACCAGGACAACAAAGCCCTCCCTCCACCCTTTCTGTGCCCTCTATCCCATTTTCTTACCTTAAAATGCAGGTCCCATCCCTGTCTCAGGCACCTTGGAGCATTTGGTGAAATAAGTCAGGAAGGCTTGAGACGGGACTTCGAACAGGAACGGGTTATCCCATATCATGGAACTTGCAAGGTCACTTACCTATCAACGAAAGAGGCATAAACTACCTCAGGGGCTTCTGTGCAGAGAGGCAGTCAGCACACAGGAGTTACCACAAAGTGCTGCTCTCCTGACAGCGTGTGGTGAAGAGGGAAAGGTTGGGTGGCCTTGAGGAGCACAGAGCTCTGGGCAGCTGATGGACTTCTTGTACCTGAAGCTGGTCTTGCTCGGGAAGCAAATAATATATTCATGAGCTGTCATCCAAGAAACAACAGAAGTGGAATGGCCATGGTCATGCTGTTAATCAGTTTGTTTATGCTGTCTGGCTGGATGGGAGCAGAGAACCCTGCTGGCATTCTCTGGAGTTTATTTAGGGTTTGCAATGTCCACACCTTCATTTTCTTCTTATTTTTTTTTTAATTAGGTTTATTTTCTTAGCCTGTCCTCAGGCAAGTTACATTTACGCTTTCAAAGTTTACATTCACATTTTATACGTGCAATCACAAGCCTCAGAACACATATCCCTTGCTGCCCAGAATGAGAATGAACGTCTTCAGAATATTTTAACTATTTTCTTTTAAAAAATTAAATGTTGAGCTTTGGCCACTGAAGCTGTTCACAGAAAAAAAAAATGCCCTTTTGGCATTTTGTTTTCAAAATGTTCAAAAGGCACTTGTAATGAAGAAAACCCTAAGATAACTTCAAATTACAAATGTAAAATTGTGTTGTTGAAATCAGAATAAATGATTATGGAACTCTGAAATTTTTTTTTAAGTAAAATTTTTCTTTTAGCTTTTTGGCATGCAAAAATTTGAAAGCTGATTTGACTGCTTGACCCTGAAAATTCTCATGCAACGGGGAAAAATATTTCTGCCCATTCCTGCGCAGTACCTGCCACAGGAAAGCAGTGAGGCTGAAAGGCGTTGAGCCACAGAGGCAGTTGGTGTGCTGGTGTGTGACCACGGTCTGCCCTGTCCGTTTACCAAAGACCGCTGCCTTTGAAACAGCTTCTGAGCTGTCGCATTTATAAACCAATATGAGGGGCCAGATGGTGACTTTAGTGGCCACGGACCCACCTTGAGCGCAGCACATCAGCGGCAGCAGAAGCCTCCAGGGCAGGGAGCTGGTGGCAAGTGTGCTGCAGCCTCTGACTGCCACCCACCTGTGCAGCAGTTTTTGGCTCCCGAAGCTCTCAGGCCAGTTTGAAAATGCCACTTGGTGACTGCCTATCACCACTGTTCTGCCAGCGGGAAATTAGTCCAGCCCTAAGGCTACCAGGCTCTTGTAGGACTCCGGGTAAGCCACTCGGGGTGGGATTAATTCGATCACGTGTTGGTGCCTGTGTTGTCAGTATCTGAAGTTGGGTGAAGTGAACCCCAGCCCCATTTTCTCTAGGTCTCAGCCATCGGCCAGCACACGAGAAGCAGTCCAACGTCCAGGTCAAAACCTCATCTTGGTAGAAGTCACTAGCTACAGTTAGTAATAGGACCTGAGCCTGTAAAACGAGGGCTGAAAGCGGAGCGCCTGTGACAATGTACCCTTGTGAATCAGAAAGACTGTCACTGCAACAATAATTATAAATTGTATTTGGAAAGAGGAGCTTATTATAATCTAGGAGAAATAATCCTAGGAAGCCTCGAGACATCTCAGAAATGATAAGTATATGTCCGTTACCTGCTGACCCATTTTCTACCAGAAAACTAGCTCTGAAAGTTTTGCATAGTTTTACAATAAAATAAAATACTATTTATGAAAATAAATCATTTTGTAATCTATGCAATTATTGAGCCAACCTGTGTGAACTTTCCAGGGTAATATGTAAATATAAACAGGTTCACTCAGGAACTGTGAATTTCCAGAGAAACATTGGAGACTTTAGAAATACTTTTGCATTGTCATAATCTTAAAATAAATGTGAGGTTTTGAATTTTCTTTTTATCAAGACAATATCTTTGTGACAAAAGAAGCAGAAAAACTCTGTCAAAACCTAGTGCTAAAACTAAATACCACATTTAGGAAATGGAAAGTTATTCAGGATAGGAAGCAATAAGAACCACGCGGAGTTCATCAAAGGCAAAGTCTTGCTCCTGGGAGGGAACAACCCCATATATTGGCACAGGTCAGGGACTGACTCCTTAGGTTATCCGGGGACCCTTGCAGGTAAGGACTTGATCATATGCCCTTGGTACACCTATGCAGTGCTGAATGCTAACCCCTAACCCCCTTTTGGGTTGCATTAGCAAGAGCATAGTTGTGAGGTCAAGGGAAATATGCTGAGGGTGGGTGTGCACTGGGACAGGGGCCGAGAGATGATGTCAGAACTCCATCTTTTGAGATATACATAACTCACCTGGACAGGGTCCTGAGCACCCTGCTCTGACTTTGAAGTCAACCCTGCTTTGACCAGAAAGTTGGACAAAGATGATATCCAGAGGCCCTTTCCAGCCTTATTTTTTATGTGATTCTATTCTTGAGTAGTTTTGATGAATCAAGCACAGGAGTATTTTACGAATGGCAAACTAAATCACTTCTTCCATTCCCCCAACATGGTGCATAGTCCTCTTCTTTTTGTGGTACAGAAAGCATAAATCTTACTAAATAAACTGAAACAATTCTCAGAAGGTATTGGTTGATCTAGTTAAGTCAGATATCGAGTGGAGTATCTAACGTGCTTACGTTTGGTTGTTTTTGTTAAACAGAGATGATGTCTTAGCTCTGACAGCAAACGCCTGTCTCCCCAGTCAAGAAATCAGAGCTTTAACTCCTATTGCTCAGTTCTTTTTCTTGCAACATCATCTGTTCTAATTCTGATTTTGAACCACTAAAACCTTGATGCCTTCCACTTACAGCCTGGACTCCAGCAGTAAAATGGGAATCCCGGAGGTCGCAGTGGAGACCCAGAATTCACTGCGTATTCTGAATATCGTGATAGTTTATTCCCTGCAGCACTTTGGCCCGTAGGGCTTTTTCTGTCAGGAAAGCTGGCCCAATGCTTAGCTTGATTTAACCCCAGGGAATTTTAGACATGTTTGGGGGAAATTATACTTCTTTTTCTTTGTCTCTGGCTTTTGAGGACACAGTTCCCTGGCCACCAACACTGGCTCAGCACGTTCAGCAGAAAATTTGACATGGACAAACAGTTGATTCCTACATGGATCACAGTACAGAGTCTATACTGATTTTTAAGCACACGCACCGGTTTTATGCTGCCTGACAACTCTGTTTAACCTGATAGTTAACCAAGCAAGATTTCTGTGAGCAGATCTGAACCACTGTGCTGGGATTTATGCCATAACGCCGCAGTGTGCCACGAGGCCAGGATTTACAGCATCACCAAATCATGGTTGCAGTTAAAGGCCAATCACTTCTCAGTAACAGGTCATTTTCCCACTTACAGGCAAAACTTACAGCTTTTGTTTTCCAGAACCAAGACAGGCTGTGATCTAGTTTTGAATTAGGGCAGTTAGTATGTGCATGAACCTATAGCCGCACATATCCTTGTGACAACAGAAAGTTAGCAGTCCCTCTTATTCTGTGAATGGCTTCTAGCAAGAAACCCAGTAGGAAGAAAGAAAACATTTAATTAGCTGCTTTAAGGCACAATTGTCTCATTCACCAAAGGTCAATTCACACCTGCTAACTACTCTCCTTGGAGGTGAGCTACACTCAGTGCCAGAAAGGGAGAAATGGCCTAGGTGTGACAAACTTTTGCACAAAGCCATTGAAATGCACCCTCTGGATGTGGCAATGTTCTCAAATTAGCCCCGAGCGCTCCACCTCAGTTACGGATAAGTAGCACCATCCTCTGGGAAGGAGTTTGGGATGAGCCAGGAGGGAGGCTGCCTCTGAACACGGAATGCATGTGCCCATGGGTGTCCATAAGAAAGAACCCGCATGTATACATGCATTTGCCTATATATTTTCAGGTGTGATCTTAAGGGGACTGGAGGCAATCTGGAGGATTCGGTATCTGCGGGAAAGCCCTGAGCCTTACGATAGGCACCCAGCTCCTCTCCTTTCTTTTCAGGAGACAAGCTCCAGTGCTATGAATCAAATACTATCCTCCATGGGTCTTTCAAGTAAAGCACGTAAATGCCCCGTTTCCTACACGGAGAACAGGAACCGCAGTAACTACCCCAGGCAGTCTGGAAACAACTCAGAGCATTCCTAACTGGATGCCTCATACTGAACATCATTTTCCAGCCTGCAGAGCAGACAGAATAGAGCAGAGGCTTTTCAGCTGCTTACAGCACCGCTGTGCTCCAGCTTCCTCAGGGCAGGCACATTTAAGTTATCTCCCCCCTCATACAGGAAACCATCCCAGACCAATTTCCCCAAGCTCATCCCTTCTGCCTAAGCCACCCCAGGACATCCCCAGCATATCCCTCCCCCTGTTTCAGTGCCAAGAAGCACCTTCTGTCATCTATACCTCATGACAGGAGCGCCACAGAAATCCCTTAAAACAGTCATTTCTACGAACAGGAGACCATGGAAGTCTGATCTCAAGGATTTGTGCTCTTTACCATTAGCTCTCCCCCACATCATACTCAGATCATAGAATCATAGAATCACTAAGGTTGGAAAAGACCGCTAAAATCATCGAGTCCAACCATCAACCCAACACCACCATGCCCACTAAACCATGTCCCTAAGTGCCGCATCTACTCGTCTTTTAAATACTTCCAGGGATGGTGACTCAACCACTTCCCTGGGCAGCCTCTTCCAATGTTTAACCACTCTTTCAGTAAAGAAATTTTTCCTCACGTCCAATCTAAACCTCCCCTGGCGCAACTTGAGGCCATTTCCTCTCGTCCTATCGCTTGTTACTTGGGAGAAGAGACCGACACCCACCTCGCTACAGCCTCCTTTCAGGTAGTTGTAGAGAGCGATGAGATCTCCCCTCAGCCTCCTTTTCTCCAGGGTTCCCTCAGCCGCTCCTCATAAGACTTGTTCTCCAGACTCCTCACATACCTGGACCTCTTTAGTTCCAATCCCAGGCCAAACTCTTTATCATGGGGTTGAACATAACCCTATAGCTTTACCATGGGGTTGGATTCTCTTCCTTGGCATTGTCTGAGTCTTTCTGCCTCTGAAATCCTGCTTTCCAGGTGTCTGTTGGTATAAAATGCAAGGTGTGTTATTTACCAGAGGAGAATCACGCTGATCTCACGCTATGAGAGGATGCAGAGACCCATGAGCTGTCAGAGATCCAAGCCAGCAGACCTTGAGTTGCAGAGCTGAGCGCGGTACAGGTGCACCACTGTGAATGGCTGATAGGGCACTCCGCTTCCAGCCACCAGCGGAGCCGGCTCAGACAGCCCCACGCCTGCTGCAGCCCTGCCCTCGGTGAGGCTTGGAGCTGGAGGCAAGGGGAGAGGTGCTGCAAGGCTCTCAGTCCTTTAACGTGGGGCTCTTCCTCTGTATACCTCCAAATTTCAGTCTCGGGGATGTCGATGCTCTTGGTGGCACCCAGCATATAAAATGTGCAGTCATTCCTATTTGTTTCTGCTCTTTACAAGGAGAGCTCTTCAGGGCCAGGCGTGCTCCTCATTGGTCTTGGTACAGTGTTTATCACAACAGGGTTTGCTACCAGCCTTGCTTTCTCTTGCTGCTGTTGTGATGCAACATGGTATAACACCGCATAATCTGTGTCACCGATCCTTTTCCAGACTGTCCATGCTGAAGACTACCCCTATTCCCTCCAAAACCCTAGCTGTTGCTTTTTGGTTTGCCACCTAAACATATGATGTTCTGATTAAACCAAGACTCCAAAGTGTAGCATTTCTTATTTCGGAATTCTTACTTATTTCAGTTGATGAATAACAAGAAAATATATCTTTATTCTAAAAAAAAAGAAAAAAGGAAAAAAAAGAAGAAAGAGCATACTTGTGCTTAATTGTTATTCTAATTACTAGTTCTGGTGTAGTGTAAATTTTTTCCCTTGGCATTATTATGAACCTCATTTCCTTACAAAGTCCAGGATAAACAATTCCAATATATTTTGTTTTAATTATCAGGGTTTAATGAGGCATAATGAGACTATGTTGAGTGGTGCAGAAAAAAATAATTTAATGTGTGCAAAACTACTGAGTGCTCCTAGCTTGACTGTGCATATTTCACCTATTGTAGGGTAGCACTATATTAGCTAATATTCAGTGTGCCCATCATTTATTTATTAATTATACTTGCTTTTCAATGGAAATTTTCCCTTTTTTTTTCCCTGGCATTTGAAACGAGAAGAAACTAATTAAGATATCCTGGAAAAAATGGACAATTCTCTGAGTTGAGCAGTGAAGGATGCAGCCGATACCCAGCTGATGGTGCTAGACGCATTTGTCATGTCACGGACAGAAGACTGGAGTGTGTTGGACGCACAACCTGCCTCAGCCAGTCTGTTCCAAATGCAGTCCTTCTCCCAGCATTATTTGGCGGGGAGAACTTCTGCCTTCAGTTCTTAGGGTCACCACTAAAAGAAACCTAGATAACAGCTGAAGTCACCATTCAGAAACTACCTTGCCTGGGCTCTCACTGTAGATACATTTTCCCGCTCCCAAGGTGTGGTTCCTACAGACTTAAAACACCACAGATACTCCTGCAGTGAAAGGTGCAAAACAGCAGCCCGGGAAATAAACCAGTAAAGTGAGATTATGGCCCCTGACGCTTTCCGAGGTCCCTTTGCCAATGGCACCGAATCCAACAGCCGGGGATGGCTGATGCAGCAGTTAGCACCACCCTGCTACCAGATTTATATTCCGCTTTACCAGGGTGACCATACACCAAGACCAAAACACCCCTTTCCCCCCCTCCCCTACACAGAAGCTTTACGTAGGCAGAGGGAGATTTTGGCCATTTGTCTGGGAATTCTGAACACGAGGCAGTGTGGTCAGCGTGGCGATGACGGGCTGCTCTGCAGAAGGGACGAACACTTTTGTTCTGCCACGCTGGGCACATACAGCAGGTTTGAAACACTCAGACGTACCGGACTCCCTGTGCCTGCGCCATGTAGCTCAGGCACCACCAGTTCAACGCCTGCTCTGCTGGATGGAAATACAGGAGCCCTCTCGCAGCCCGTTTCCCTGGCTTGGGGGAATCAAGCCTTTTGCCCCTCACAGAAATGAGCTTCCTGAACGCTCCACTGCCTGTTCCAGCCTGGACTGAGCACCAAGTCCTTTGCCTTAACTGCTGCTCCCAGCACCAGGACCTGCTCTTGGAGCTGTTCCAACCTCGGAGTGTCACAGCTCCGCTGGTACTTGCAACAGCCTCTGCAGCCTTCCAGAGAAAAAACTAAGCAGGAGAAAACCCTTCTCTCCACACTGACCCACACATGCCAACCTTTCTTTCCAAATCCATGTCTTGCTCGGGATCCTCCACTCCACCCATTCCAGGTTGTAGTTCCCATAAGCGCATGCCTGGCCTACACACACGGGGCACAGCCTTCTCACCCGTATCTGTGAATGACAGCGTTTCTCTTGTGCTGGCTTTCTAACCTAGTGGAATTTTAATGAAGGCATCCCAAGATATTGCAACATATGTGAAAATAAGGCCTTACACACCAAGACTGAAAACATCTCAGGTATGTTTTAAGTTCAGGACCTCCGTGAGGTAGGCTCTGTTACGAGCACCACACGTGACCAACCTTGAAGGGCTTTAATCTCTATGCCTAACTCAAGTGAGAGTTACAAGAAACTTCAATGCGAGCTTCACTTCAGGAATAATTACTGGATCCTCCCTGAAGGAAAACACATCTATTCTGCTTATCCATTCATTATACTCCTTGACATGGAGTCAGAGGACCGAAGCCATTGGGAACACCCTCTCTTCTGGAAAAGTATTTGATTCACGACTATAGGAAGGAGGTTCAAATACAACACAAAAAACCAGACCAATGTTACATTACATTTATTTGGAAATTAACATTTTATATTACAGATTAAGTTAATATACTCCAAGTGTTTGGGTTTTAAATAAAATAAATTTATCACAGACATAAGTATTTACAGAAAGAAAACATTTACATAATTTTTTTTTTTTTTTAAAATCTCATTGGAGTAAAAAAATTCTCCATGAAGCTTCTACCCACGGGAGACGTCACGTTTTGTGAGAAGTCAGCCTCCTTCAGGGATTAATGGAGACAAGAAACCTAACCAGGCTTAAGTTACAACTCAGTGAGTTGATTGAGGAACTGCAATGGGCTGGTTACCCGCATTAAATTGTAGCAAGACTGAAAGACCTCAGTGGGCCCCTTCCAAGTCTATGTCCTACGCTTCAAGGAAGAATGGAAGGGAATCAGTGAGTACTTTCTGTCAAACTTGCCTCAGATACAGGACCAGGCCAGCATCCAGCATGTTCTCACAGACCTCCAAAGCCTAGTGTTGTTCTTTCTTCCTGCTAAACTATGGGGATTCTGACCCAATCGTAGGATCCCATCGTACGGCCACTATATAAATACACAGAGGCAATCTCTGCTGCCACACAGCCTAACAGCCGCAGCAGACCATGGTGGAAGAGAATGATTTTACAAAGAGGGAGACTGGCTGACCCTTCATCATACAGAGGTGCGGCCCTGAGTTGGAAGCCAAGTTTGCTGATTCCCAGACAAATGCTGACCTGTGTGTTCCCTCAGACTGGCTAGCAAGTCCCAGGGGACTTACAAGGAGGTCTCTGCATTTGGTAGAGCTGCATAAAGAACAGGGGGAAGAAGTGCATTTCCAGGTAATGCATGAGCTGCAGAAGGTAGAGGCCTCCGAGATTACCTCTGGGCAAACGCTTATCCTGAAAGCTCTACGTAGGAGTGTACATCCCCACTGGATCATGCAGTCAAAACTGAGTAAGGCTGTGTTACTAAGAGACCTGCACCCCGTCCTGGATTGAGGCAGGATACCATGCCTGTTAAATCATAGGAAATTTTAAGCCTCAATATACAGAACAAAGCCTTAATTTGAACGCTCAACTTAATGTGTTTCTACTCCCTCACATAGCAAGTTCCTGTTTTTAATGGTTTCCTCTGGTGTACAGGCACTCAAAGAGCTCTCCAAGCAGGTCAGCATACCCTCCAGAAGCTCACAGCTCTTCGAAAGCCAGCCTTAAACGCCTTTCCACACAGCCATGGTGAGGGGAGAAGGATCTGAAGCACAGCTGAGTTTCTGGGTCTCCTGCCCTGTAAACTGAAATGCCATCTCCTTTGGTATCTTCAGTGGCAAATGGGGAACTGAATCCAGGTGCATGCCAAATGCAGACTGAAAAAAAAAAGGTCCTGCTAATGACAACCACACCTTGTTGCCACCATGTCTTTGTAATTTTTAAGGACCACATTCTCTTTGTCATCAAAGTAAAGAAGATTGAGAGACTTCAATTCATCTGGCACACAGCAGGGCGTGCTGACATCTTGAGACAGTTTAAGTGTATGGACTATGGACTGAACTGTAGCATGGTTTGTTGCATTTAGACTTTCCCCCAGGGGGAAGAGACAGGATCCTCTGCAATAAAATGCATTATATCCACTTGGGTAAATAATCCATCCTGACCAGCCAATAGCACGGAAGTCAACGTAGAGTTCCCTTCGATGACATGCTGTTACCTGGCTTTTGGCAGAAGGGGTTGCAGCAGCTCGAGGTCTCCTGCTCAGGCTTGCGTTGCTGCTTTCGACGATCTGAGTTTCACGAGGCACACGTGAAGCATCATTTTTAGCAGGGTTCACCTCTGGTTCTGAAAGGAAGTTGTGTGTTAATCTTTCTCAAAAGAAATTCATTTCCTAAGTACAGTAGTCTGCATGAAAGTCTATTCCATAAATCTACATCAAAGTCTTCAGAGTAGATTTTAAAATGACATTTAACTGTCGAAGTATCGGACGAGGTGTGTATTCAATTGCCATTTCAGCCATATTTCAGAAACTGCCAAATCTCGTGTTTCACTTTGTGGCCTGAAAGGCCCCAACTCAGCAGAAATATAAAGGAAAAGCTCAGTGATATACTAAATACATTCTGTGAACTCCACAGGCCCTTTTCAGGGCTGAATCTGGTCAGAATGGTATTAACGGTCTTTATATGGCCACTCCTACAACACACATCACGCCGAGCAGTGCTAACAGAGCGTGGAGATCACAGCCTTTTTCTCTCTCCAGTATTCTCCTCCCAGGAACTCTACTCATACGCTTGCAAAACAGAGTGTGTTCCTGTAGAGTAATATTTTAAAAAATATTTTTCAATTTTTGGATCTGAAAAAATTACCACCAGGTTTATGGAAGTCTGCTAGAGAATGAAGCTTACTGACAGTAAGTTTGCCTTCTTAAAGTATCTTCTGAGAAGTCTCGATAAATGTCCATGGAGACCTCAAGATCCATGTACAGAGGCTGAAAACCACCGATATACAGGCTGGTAGAAGAACAATCTGCACAGATTCACTGACCATAAACAACAGGCAGGTCTAGGGAGTTTCTTCATTGAGAAACGGATATCAATTTCTCAATCCTGGCACAGTATCCGATACGGAGCTTGATGCTCATTAAACTGGGATCGAGGATTTCACTATAAAAATTTTCTTTAGAAAACAAAAATAAACAGGCCAGCCTCATTTTTGTTTTTCATCAATTTCACCACCTAGTTCTTGATATTGATGCAAGTCCTACCTAGTTTCTTTCTAATGTGCAAATGCAATCGTTTACCAGAAAACCCTTCAAAACAGAATCATTTTTGCCCCTCCTCCCAGCTTGTGCTCTTTGCATTTATCAGGCTCTAAAATCCGGCCTTAGTTGGTTTTACTGGAAGACCAGTGGGAGAGGTAAGACACGGTGTTTTGTAAGTTAAGGAATGAGGGCGTTGTCTTTGATGAAAGCAGCATTTAGTCACAATGCTAATTAGACACTGAAGTTAAATAGGTGCTTAAAAACCAAGCCAAGGACAGAGAGGTTTAAATTGCTTATTTAACAACCTCTTCCACTCTTGAAAACTGCACTTAATAACTCTACTTACAGTTGCTTTACCAGCATTTTCACAAAGTTTTCCGGGTCACTGAGTTTTTTTAGCCTAAACCTAATGCGCAATTTTCATGCAAACTTCACCACCACAAAAATAATATAAATAGGAATTTAAAAAAATAGAACTCCCACCCCTTTACAAACAAAATAAACCAGATTCCCCCTAGGCTTTATGAATATTTCCTGCAAACAGAGTTTTTCTGAGGGGAGAGGCAGCTTAAGATGCTGGGTGCCCTACTAGCAAGAACTACCAAATCAAACTCTGATCAGTGACAAAGCTGAACTTCAAACCTGTTCAACGCTGCAAGTAAATACCGAGATGAGGTATGCATGAGGCAGCAGAAGGTAACAGAAGATGAACAGGGAGTTCATATTCTAACACAGCTGCTGCTGTGGTGTGAACTTACTTGTGGAAGAGGGTAAAAAGCTGGAAGACCTCCGTTTGTTACTGTTGGTGAAGAGGACAAGGAGAGCATTTCTACTCTCCTGCAAAGCGCCCTGGCTCTTAGCAAACTTAACCAGGTTGTGCTCAATTCTGTTGTTGAATACATGTGTTGTAGTTATCAAAAAGCCACGGTTGGAGCTGCTGTTTCCAACCCACTTGGAAACCTGGTAATGAAAGGGAAACGAAAAAATACTGTTTCAATATTCCTATTACAGCATTATGATTAAACAATGTTTCTATTAGGAAAACGGAACAGGCAACAAGCTATGAGAGTGTCACAAAAGTGAGGTAACTGTATAGCTGAGACTCAATGGAGTTTAATACTTAAACCAGTATTCAACATTTAAAAATACAAAGCTACATTTACAGGAAGACAATTAATTTCAGAGAATTTACTAGTGAATAGATGGGTGTAGGAGTTAAAATTAACATTAAAATAAATCCTCTCTGACTTCAGCCAGGATTTTTTTTTTATAGCTATCTTAATAACAGAGCAATATGAACTCTCCAGACTTTCCATACCACTAAAACTCATTTAAATCTAACAAACATGGCATTTGAAGAAATTAGCTCGCAATCAAGCAAATTTACTTTATCTAATTGTTATAATTACAGACTAATAGATAAGGCCAGGCCATTCTCAAGCAGGGCTATCATGACTTAAGATGCAACTCAACCGATCATGTGAGCATGCTGTTCAGTCTGACCATAAAGCTTAGGCAACAAAAAACACTGTCCGGGAGTACAGATTTAAACCCAAGAAACCGTATGTTTAAAATCACGTTTATTTGTTTGCTATGGAAAGGCATTCACATACTGTTATAGTTTATCTGCAAAACAAATCTTGAAACTAACAAATAAAGAAGTCTACAGAGGAAGTTAAATGAAAAACAATCCAACCGTGATAAATTCCAGAAGCACAACGTTAAAGCCCGCTGCACATCTGCTCTGTAGTAATGCCACCAGAATAAAAAGGAGAAATGAACACCTACTCTTAGCACACAATCAACGCCATCTCCTTTGGCAGCCTAAGGACTAATGTGTTTTAATCACAACGACATACTTGGCCTGATGTCCCTCCTATCGACTAGGTTTGGGTTACTCAATTCTCATCATGCCTGTGCTGCTAGCAGTATATAAACACTTCTCCTTTAATTCAGCTAGCACCACGTATACTTTTAAGTGTAGAGAGAAAGCTTCTCCCTCTGCTGCTATCCTTCAGTTTGAATTGGCCACAAAACCCAGCGTAAGGGCAATGCTGGAGTTATGAGCCGACTGTCACCTTAAGAGGTTTATGATTAAAATGAAGTCAGAATTCTCTGCTTACTGTCTGCGTGACGTTGAATACTTCCCAGCCTTCCGTGTACAGGGACAATAATCTTGATGCAACGAGATGTTTTTTCTGTGGCTTACTTCCACTCTCCATGAGCTCATACACTTCCACCTTGATGCGAGCAATACAACAAAACAGTAAGAAATGAAACCAATTGTTCTTCCAGCAAAACAAGCAGGATGACGATTATGCACATTTCTGCTACATCATAGCTGTAAGACTGTACCATCACTCTAAACCAGGCAAAAAGCAGTTTTTGGGCGGTTTAACAGAGAAACAAGTATCGCTACATACATCTACTTCTTGATGTGTTCAGAGGCAGGATACTGGACTGTTTGATTCTATAGAAAAATATCCTGACCATCCCTTTCCTTTCTGTTTTGAACATGGGATACCGTGAAAGTCTCCTGTTCCTCCACATCTTTGTCTTCAGGTTTGCAGAAAGTCCAATCCTGCCCTTTTGCCAAAGGAACAGATACGCTTAACGTCAGAGTCCTCACCTGCCCCATTTTCCTATGAATCCCTGATTGCTATTATTATTTTTTAGAGCGGCTCAAGCAGATAAATTTCAATTCGAGTTTCAAAACATCTCAAAACGCAGAAAAGTACGGTATGGTTTGAGATAGGTACGACATAGGTATCTGTAGGGATAGGTCGCTGCCACAGTACGCGAAGGACAGCGTACTGCCAAAGCAAAAACCTTGAGTCTACTTCTTTGCATGCTGGAGGCAAAGAAAAAGCGAGGACGACAATCAAATAAAACCCAAAATACAGCAGGTTTATGTGGTAAATGGTCGCACTCCTCATTTTCAGTATTACTAACAATGAAAGCACAACTAAGCGTTTACTTGACAGATTGTTTCCCCACTTACTTTGCAAAAGTGTTTCACGTCAGACCTTCTAGACACATGTGTCCTCTTCAGCTTGAAGACCCTCAACTCGGCTTTCAGCATCCGCTCGCCCTTCTCCATCGCGCTGATGTCGAAGGAGAAGCGGTACTGGTCCACGTGAACTGGAAAAGAGCCGCCTTTAGGAGCCAGGCAAGACCCCGCAAAATAAGCCGAAGTAGAGACACCAGGCAAAACAAAAAAAGCCAGCACTTTTTTCTGGGGGGTGGGAGTGTTTGGGGTTTGTTTTTTTGTTTTGTTTTCACAAATGGGTTTAGGGACAGAAGTAGAACAGTAACTTACTGTACTTAGACTACAGACCTACAACAACACAGAAGTAGCATAAAACTGAGTTTACCCTGCTAACAAGAAGGCAAACCGATTGACAATTCCTCTGTGGTAACACTCAGCCAATGCAATGGTCTGTTTCAAGACCTTCTACGAGACTATGACTATAGGATTGAACACCACAGGAGCATATACCTCTTCTCAACTTTACCTTCTAAAAGCATCGAGACATTATGTAGTTGTATCATATTCCATCCTTGTAAAAGTCACTTGGTGTGATATCAGCACCCTATAAAACTATCCAAGACCGACACATGCTTCAGCTATATATTATCATTTTATTTTGAGCAAAACCCCAGAAAAAAACATTTTGCTGTCAACCCAAATCGAAAAAGGTTTATAAAATTAATAATAAAGCAATCACGATGGCCTGCTGAAATACTGCATAAGAATAAGATGTCTTTATCTGCTATTACTTTGCATAGATGAGGACAAGGGAGAAATAGTGTTCCAAAGTAGTAACTTAATTAAAGAATAAATGTTACACTGTATAACCCATTCTTTGCAGCATTTCTGGGCATGCCAGTTTCAGCCCTACTGTGTCTAACATGCTAGAGGCATACAGTATCAGGTGTAGCACGCTTCACTGCCTATTTTGTTGACTATAGCTTGAGCAAATGTACAAAAGGCCTTTTTTTCCTTGATAAATGAATTCAACATTCCTCTGTTCAGAACTAAAAATAGCTGCTAATTAGTACGATAACAATAATGCAGGATTATCATAATGGTTTTATTATGAGTATGGGTTTTATACACAGAAAAAAAGACTAAGCCCTTGTCCTAAAGAGCTTGTGGCTCAACAAGAGCTGTAGAAAAAACCACGCCATTTGGATTTTTTGCTGCTGTCTTAACTGGTCCATATAAGCTTACTTTTTGAAAAGTTAACTTTGACTTTATATAGCAAATATTTTCACGGACAGAACTATGCCTCAAGAGTGATACTGATTCATAATCTTTTTTCCTCCTGTCAGGACTATGCAGGTGCAGAGTCTGAATACTTCTGGGACACCCTGCATGTATTATGCACGTTGAAACCAAAAAGGACAGTCAATGCACACTAAATTGAACCCTTCAGGTAAGCTGAAGGGTACACATACAAGAGATGTGCCCAGATGTACTGCAGTCCCCATAGCACAGTCACCAACTGTTGGAGCCCAAATTTCAGAGTCCCCCCCAAAAAAAAAAACCCAAACAAAACGAAACAAACCCAAATCCTAAGCATCCTGCATACTAGTCCTTTTTAAGGCAGTCTGGCAACTTACTGAGGAGCAATTATACATTCCTGATGTCCTGTTCTGCTTGTGCCACACGGCCCCGTGTTCCCTTTCCAGGCAGGAAAGCAAAGGGAGGGAGGTTATGGGGCAGGTAGAAATGTCCTCTGGCTCCTTCTGCTTAGGCACACTGTGTTAGACAGGAGTACTTGCACTGAGCAAGCATGTGGGCCCATAGGGGAATGAGGTGGTGACAAAGAGGCTGCAGCTCCACCCGCTCCCAAATTAGCCATTTGAAGAAAAAAAAAAAAGGTTTAATCTGGATTGTTCAAACCGCTCTGATACAGGAAGCACTCACCTTTTGCTGCTCCAAAGCTGAAGTCCCTAGGGCAGTTGGCCATGCGGCTCTTCAGCTCCAGACTCCCTCCTACTGTCACTCGTTCCAGCCTTCAGCTATTGTAGCCATATGTTTGAAAGAAAATTTGGGTAGTTACTATTGCTATGTTTTTTTTCACCAGGAGACAAGCTTGCTGATCCAGTTTGCCACATGAGGTGCAGAGGACTGATGGAGGAAAATGAGAAGCAGTGATGGGTTAATGAGACCAGTGTAAAGAGCACTGTTGCTGCACATAAAGCTACAGCCAACTTTGATCCTCAAAACTCTCCAGTTGTCTTCTAAGGGCTGTATGTATCTCAGCTCATGGCTAGCAGCAGTGCTGGATAAAGCAATATCCATCCAACTACCTGCCTGAGAGCATGGAAAGAGACTAGTAAGATATGAGAAATCATCACTAGACTGTTTTTCAGTCATCCTAAAAGCTTTGCTTCCGTTCCACTGCTTCTTCAGTGAAGAAGGATAAGCATCTTATCTTATCCTACCCTGCCTTTGGGCCTCTTCATTTACTCCTAGTATCCTCCCTAGGCATATACCTCCATTTTTACTCTCATGGTGCTGCTTCCAGACATTAATGTCTGGAAACACATAGCTAGGGTTCCCAAACAACCTTAACTCTGCCTTAGAGGCAAAGATTTATGAAAAAATCCTCTCTGTTTAATATAAGCTGGGACCACAAACAACGAAATGCCTCAATCATAGTAGTACGACTGCAGAAATTCCAGCCTACAGTTAGCCAAACGTAACCCACTGAGTGCTGTGTTCTTTTATTTTCATATTTCTGATTAGGCAAACAACATAATGAAAACCTCGCTCCCTATTCTTTCGTAAGACTGTATGACTCACCGCTTATGTAAGCCTTATGCTGGAGTTGGTCATAGCTCCGCTGATGATACTATGTACTGGTTTGCAATTAGTGCAAGGCTTCAACCTCCCTGTTCTGTACAATAAAAATAGGTTCTCTCAATTTACGTGTTGTGAGCAGTGTGGCTTTGGGAGCCCAGGAAAAGCAGGGAATCTGTAGGGAACTATGATAGATAGTTAACGACTTAAAATTTTAGGTGGATTCTCTAAAGAGTTCAGCATTGGCATTGCTTTTCCTTCTCCCTCTCTCAAATGACTGGATGAACAGCTTGGAGGGTCTGAAGAGTTCAAAATCACCTGGCTTTCAGGTATAGCTTATGGGTAAGAACGGTGGGATTGATTATGTGGCCTGCCATATCATCTTTAATGCCATTGTAATTAATATGGGACAGCAATATTGAAAAAGCATGGTTATCGCATGGTATCATGAGTGGGCACAGCAAAATTTACTTGGGAGCCTTCATTGTGCATTTCAGAACCTTAGCAAGGTGGGACTTAAATGCAAGTCCAACCCTGCCGTTCAGAAATGAAGAGCTCAGCTCAGAACATACTCTCCCTTCTCCCATTGATTTCCTGTTAGCACAAACAATAAGAAACTAGTGGATAGAGCAGGCTGGAAGTTGCGTCTTTCTCAGCACAGCTGCCTGACACTTTTCCATACACACTCTGTGCAGGTTCTGTAGTTCCTAGCTTAGTGACTCACAACAGATCTTTCTGGAAGAAAGAGAGTAGTTTTCTGCTCCCTGAACGCAGCAATGATGCACTGCACAGCAAAGACACTGTGGCTTTTGCAGGCAGGGAGCAAGAACACAAGGTGTTTCACTCACTTCATAGCAGCTGTCTTAGACCCATTTAAAAAAGAAGAGAGGAACGACCCTTGCGTGAAAGATGTCAGACTTCTCTTTACTGTTAATGATAGTAGAGGCAGCAAAACCAGGGTCACCAACAAAACTTAAGAATTACTGAGGAAAGCTTCATCTTCCAAGTCTCAGCTGAAGGTACAGGACTGTACCACATCAGCGATATCGTGTGAAGTAGGAGTGTTGACATCACCCCAGAACCTAGAATAGCCCCTTGAGGGCTGGGTAGATGGAGAGAGCCATTGAGTTGGTAAGCGTGTATTCAGCATTTAGCTTGAATGTTGGAACAGGGAAGTTATAAATGGCCTTAAGTAGCAGAGAGTGTTTTTACCATGTATCTACTATATAAATACCTCTCCCAGAGGAGATAAACTCCCAAGTGCAGACTTGCCAGCACATCCTGACTCCAAGACATGTGCCCTACTCAAGCCCTTCAAAAACTGGACTCTCAGCAATTTTGTATGATAGTTTTGTGTAAACTACAGCTGCTGAATTAATGATCTAGACAGTAAAATGCCATGTTACCTCTATTTTTCCAACCAGGACTTCTTTGTACTGTGCTGTCATTTCCTGAAGCACTTCCAAAGGACTTGAAAGATTTCTTACCTTCCCCGAAAGACTGCATGCGTCAGACGGGGAAACCAATGCAAGCAGACAGTATAGTACCGCACCCAAAGTCACCCAGAGGTTTGTAGTAGGAGAATCCAGATCTCCCTGCTCCTAAAAGACCAAACAGGTAGATTATTCCACATTTTAAACCATCTCAGTGACTATGCTACCTAACTTAATTCCTTCCTAATTTTTCCTCACGGTTTAAGTAATTTCTTGGTCCATACATTGGGAGTAAGCCAAGTTTGGATAAAGCTGCTATGGGGTCTCTTCACAGCTAATCTTTTCATCATCTTTATGTATCATTTGAGAAAGCACAGCCACCACCAGCACAAGAGACACTGCATCGTCCTTCCTTGCTGAACCACTGAGATATGGCTGTTCCTCAACACCTCCTCCCTCCAAGAGAAAACTGCTTAAACTGTTATTACTAGATTTGACATAGGAATCCCAGCAGTATGCAAAAAGAATGCAAGTCAGGCATTATCCCACCAGTTTTATTATTCATCTACCCAGTTCCTTCTTTTAAAAATAAAATTATTTTATGTTGGAGAAAAGTGTTACCTTTTTGAAAGAGCTTTAGTCAAGTTAATCTTTTCTCCAAGACTGTTTTGTCAAATTAATTGCTTAAATTACTGCTTCCTGTGACAGCTTTCTCTGAAGGATGCGTCCTGTAACAATAACTTTCACACTGCTTTTTCTAGTTATGTGATGCCTGCCTGGATATCTTTGTCACTGAGAAAGTATGGTATATCATTACATGTGGATTTTTTTTTTTTTTGATAGATGTCAATGTGTAACATTTTAAAATCTATTGGAAAATTCCCTCCTTCCCCACCAATGCTGTTACGAGGATTCCCCTCTCATTTTCAGTTACACAGTGGTATTGTTGTTTACTGAACAGAATTTGTCTATCTGTTTAGACTTAGCAAATGCAAAACAACCTCCCTCTGTGAAGAGCTTTTTCTTTACATACTCATGATGGGGCATTACGGGTCCTGGCAGTATTAACTGAGTTAATTGGTAGATGAGCAAAAAAGCCCTGATTCAATTGCAGACTAACATCAGTATAACCAAGTGCACTTCAAACATAACTTCAGCTGGGGAATCAAGACACAAAGGTCTCTTCAGATGGCTCCTAAAATCATTGCCATCACCTACCTCCATGATTTTTGAAAAGTGCATCTCAAACTGTATCTGGAGTTCAGCCAAAAATGGACGCCACAAGATCATTCTTTGTGCAAATCAGCCAAAAACCTGTGCAACAGGTTTGCGTTCCTTTTCAGGAACGCAACTCACCTCTAATTGTCCTTTCCATACAGCAGTATCAATAAGCACACAGAAACTGGAGAAAGGCTAACATTCTGTGGCTGTTTCAATCACGAGCAGCATCCCAAATAACACACTTTTTGGCTCTGATGAAGGCTAGTATCAGAAGGCTAGGTCCTCGAGGAACAGCATCAGCCCACCCATGCCAGTGGAGCTGCATTTACAACAGCTGAGGAACTGGAAACTTCTTAGTCCTAATGACTCAGTAGCTCAAAGAAGGGAAGTGCTGCAGGATTGTATGAACAACAACAAAAAGCCCACCAAGTCCTTCTGAAAGTCTTGCCCCTTCTGTTGTAGCTTCTTGAAAGGCAGAGAATTGCACTACTAGAAGACAGTCAAAATTAGCCAAGTTTAGCAATCTTGGAATCAAAAGCGAAGTTGACCTTATGACTTGAGTACAACCGTCTATAAGTGACTATCATCTGAAGCCAAAACTTACGGATGTAAAAGTGCAATTCTCTACAGCTTTATTTGGGAGGATAACATTTATTAGCTGTAGTAGACTCAATTCTCCACATGGTGTAGCCCTTTGAGAAGAGGCTGAGCCACAGTATGAAGTTACGGATTTAAAAATATACCTCTCAATTTTTAATCACCATTTCTATCAATCTATCCATTCAGCATCTTGCTAACATTTCTTTTGTGGTGGGTCGTTATTGTTCAGAAGAGTCAAATGCCTACAACCTTTAGCAGAATCTCTTTTCTCTAGGTCAGAGTTTAGTTCTTAGACCAGACATGAGCGGGTTGGCTATACAAGACTTAAGTGTTCAGCAGAATCATAGAATCATAGAATCATTAAGGTTGGAAGAGACGTCTAAGATCATCGAGTCCAACCATCAACCCAACACCACCATGTCCACTAAACCACGTCCCTAAGCGCCTCATCTACCCGTCTTTTAAATACTTCCAGGGATGGTGACTCAACCACTTCCCTGGGCAGCCTCTTCCAATGTTTAACCACTCTTTCAGTACAGACATTTTTCCTCACATCCAATCTAAACCTCCCCTGGAGCAACTTGAGGCCATTTCCTCTCGTCCTATCGCCAGTTACTTGGGAGAAGAGACCAACACCCACCTCGCTACAACCTCCTTTCAGGTAGTTGTAGAGAGCGATGAGGTCTCCCCTCAGCCTCCTTTTCTCCAGGCTAAACAACCCCAGCTCCCTCAGCCGCTCCTCATAAGACTTGTTCTCCAGACCCTTCACCAGCCTCATTGCCCTTCTCTGGACACGTTCCAACATCTCAACATCCTTCTTGTAGTGAGGGGCCCAAAACTGAACACAGTACTCGAGGTGCGGCCTCACCAGTGCCGAGTACAGGGGCACGATCACTTCCCTGCTCCTGCTGGCCACACTATTTCTGATACAGGCCAGGATGCCGTTGGCCTTCTTGGCCACCTGGGCACACTGCCGGCTCATGTTCAGCCGGCTGTCAACCAACACCCCCAGGTCCTTTTCCGACAGGCAGCTTTCCAGCCACTCTTCCCCAAGCCTGTAGCGCTGCATGGGGTTGTTGTGGCTGAAGTGCAGGACCCGGCACTTGGCCTTGTTGACCCTCATACAGTTGGCCTCAGCCCATTGATCCAGCCTGTCCAGGTCCCTCTGCAGAGCCTTCCTACCCTCGAGCAGATCAACACTGCCGCCCAACTTCGTGTCATCTGCAAACTTACTGAGGGTGCACTCAATCCCCTCATCCAGGTCATTGATAAAGATATTGAACAGAACTGGCCCCAATACTGAGCCCCCTGGGGAACACCGCTCGTGACCGGCCACCAACTGGATTGAACTCCATTCACCACCACTCTTTGGGCCCAGCCATCCAGTCAGTTTTTTATCCAGTGAAGAGTATGCCTGTCCAAGCCATGAGCAGCCAGTTTCTCCAGGAGAACGCTGTGGGAAATGCTGTCAAAGGCCTTACTGAAGTCCAGGTAGACCACATCCACAGCCTTTCCCTCGTCCACTAGGCGGGTCACCTGGTCATAGAAGGAGATCAGGTTGGTCAAGCAGGACCTGCCTTTCATGAACCCGTGTTGGCTGGGCCTGATGCCCTGGTTGTCCCGCACCTGCCTTGTGAGCGCCCTCAAGATGAACACAGGAGAATAAACACCTGGAAGAATGTAAAAGGAGGACAGGATGGGGGAGGAAGGGAAACATCTTAATAAACAAAGCAAGAGGTTTTTTTACCTCCCCCTTCACAAATATGGTTTGAAACCAGAAGGAACAATTATGGTTAAGTTTTAACTTCTGCTGCTAAGGTACCAGTGCAGCACGTTTTACCCAAACGGTGTACACAGTCCCCATAACCACTTACAGAACAATCCCAAGTTTTTGCTATTTAGCTTTCTCAATTTTTGTTCAACTGCATTTGTCCACTGAACTGTGTGGGTAGTAGGCCACATCATCTACACTGGCCTGACATTTTTGGAGTAGCATGGTGCTCAGCTTTTAGCATCTTTACAGGAAAGAAATTTTCAGTAGTTCCTTGTGGTATACTTTTTTTTTTTAATTTTAAGATTATACTCACTGTTTCATGCTGAAATGTCTTTCCTTAATAAGATTTAATGATTTTTGTCAACTTGAGTCCTAAATTAACATCTGTAGTATTTTGAGCGTTATTTATCCCCTTCTTACTGAGGTAAGAAAACAAATTATAAAAACACAAGTATTCCACGTGAGTGATTTTTGGAATCATGCACAAATAAAGCAGCAACTACCAACTGCAGCATTGAATACTTGAAAACTGAGAAGGCTAAAATACAAGCTTTTAAAAATATTACATATCCATAAGCTATTTAATGGTAAACATGTTTGACTATGCAATATCAGTAGTCAGGAATTGTTTCAGATATTCTTTGAAGATGTGAAAGGAATTCACTTTACACAGGTAAAGCTAAACAAACAAGAAATCAGATAATGCTTTGTGGAATAAAAGTAGGATTATTCTGAAATAACTCTTCTCCTTTAAAATGTATAGCAGCTATATTATATTCCAGAACAACTTTTACCTGTAAATCAGCCTGTAGATCTTTAATCACATACACTTTTGAGGTGAAATACTTAAAAATATTTTCTTGAGTATTATACTAACATTCATTCAGTCTCTTAAACATTTTAAACAAAAGCTAGTACTGGGAAAAAAATCTAGTTGCTAGGATGCATAATTTGAAGTTGTATGAAAAATGGAAATGTACTTAAAGACAACCTGAATCATTTAGTCAGAGCCACACTATACAGCAAAAATGGCTCCCCCACCCCATTCTTTCCCCTGCCCCCAAAGAAGACTTCTAGAAGAGACTTCTGGTTTTGCTTTTTTAATAAGTCCATAAAAGCCAAGGATTTATAAAAAGCACATGCAAGTCCATTCATATTAACAGATCAGCAAGAAGCTGCAAACTTTCCTTACTACAGGAACTATGTCTTTAAGATTGGAAGCAGTAAACAAAACAGGACACCAGAACTGACAGCTAAGGTGGCAACAGCAGCTTTGCTGACAGCTGAATTCCTGGTTTGTTCCTGGGGCATAGGGATACGTGGGGGCATGACACCCAGACCCAATTAAAATTCCCTATAGCTTTGGAGAGAACAGCAAAATTGGTTTGTCTTTACTCTTTTACTGATCCATTTTAAGTCATACCAACAGATCTGCAATTTTTGAAGTGTTTTGTAATTGCAGTGTAGATTCCTGGTTTCATCCTTCTCCTGAAAGAGGGAATGTAAGTGAATATAAATGGGATCAGAAAAAGAGACGTCAGGAAAAGGTGCAACAGTCCCACCTTCAAATGCCATGAAGAAAAGAGACAGATTCTTGGACTGTCTGCCCTCTCCAACTCCAGCCTGTGAAAAGCCAACTGACCAGTTACTGAAACAGCGGGGCACCACTTTTTACAAATCTCTACAGATCCTTTAGCACCGAGCAAAAACAAGAGGAAAAGCCACTGAAGTATCTTGAAGGCTTTCTTTACGAGAACAAAGTAACAGTTTGTGTTCTTGCTTCACCATTCATCTTTCAATATTTGTACTTCCACTTGAAGTAAACAAGATACCGTCACACGGAACAAAAAAAATCTAGAAGTAGCTCAGCTTTCCCTTTTCTCAATAGCTTAGGGATAGGAAGGACATTAGGCATATTTAACTGCTCCTAGTTTAAGCCATACAGTAATTTAACGTTGCTGCAAGAATATGGTTTTCTTCTCAAAATCTATCCATTTTTCCCCCCTTAAGATTTCCTTATGTAGCACAGTAGTACCTTGAAGACAGACCCAATGTAGTACGTGGGTTTGCTACAAATAATCCAATCCTTCCTTCCTTCCTTGGAAGAAAATGGGTATTAGAACTTGTCTGACTGTCAGGAAGACTGAGATTTTCTCTATCTACAGAATAGGTATGACCTGTAACTTCTGTATAAGCTCCAATTATGTCTCTGGCCAAAAGTGATTATGTTTAGTAAAATACAGTGAAACCATTCCCCCTCTGCCAACTAACACCTCAGTGTTTGTCAAGGCATAAAATTCTAAGTGCTAACAGGGAACTGGGAAGTTTTTGACATAAATTACAGTGAGACCCATGAACATTTCATGGCATTTCAATTATCAGTCCACAACCTGTGACAAACATAACACTTACTGTCACCTCAGTGGTAAGAAATAGCATACCAAGCAATTGCCAGTGGTGTATGGGACTGTAGCCGAATTGACCATTATGGTGTAAATGGGTCTTCCGTGATAGAACACGTTTTCCATAATTATCAACTGTCCGTCATCTCAACATTCTGCCAGGCTTTCCATTTTTTTGTGATTAAACCACCATGGCAGCAGAATTATTTCCCAAGTTAATCAGTGATGTAAGTTACACTGCATATGCTAGATGCTGGCAACAATGAAAGCACCGATATTAAAACAAAATTCTCACTACTGATGAAAGTATCATACAATGATTTTGATGCACGTGTCGGTACAAGTGAATCTCTCATGCTGACCACTATCATCTCCTCCTCCTCTTTTTTTTTTTTGATGGTACACTGCGTGCCCCATGACAATTCAAGTAACATACAGAAAATTGAGGAAGTTCTTGGAATTTCACAGAAATCAAATAAAAGTCTTACAACCCACAGCAACATCCATGGTTCTTATTGCAATAAAAAGTCAGTATGTATTATTCATCCCATCTATGTTAAGATTTCTTTTAAAGAAAAGGTGCTGATATTTTGTATTGTTTCATCTATGAGGTAGATGGCACTTTCATATAAATAGTGTAAATCAGAAATTAAGTTAGCTCTGAGCCTGCAACAAGCACTGCTTATGGTTGCAGTCAGGCAACTGCTGACTGCTCAAGTCAATTATTAAATCATAAATACAAAATAATTCCTCATTTTAAAAGAGAAACAGTAAGTCCTTGAAAGAAGGGTGGTGGCCAAGCACACAGACAGGTGCCTTCCCTTGACAAAGGTCAGCGGAATTCTGGCTTCAGCCTCCAGACACCTTCACCATTCGGGCTCCTATGGAAGGTGCAGAGATTGCGGAGAAGTTCTCTAAAGACGCAGGACTGTGCCACAGGCAGTTTGGACTCAAATTCCTGCAGTAGCTCCTGAGTGCTAGCCTCGCCGTTCACGCGGGCCTGGAACGCTATGAAGTTACGCATATCCACGAGCAGTTCATCGTATTCTGTTGAACCTGGGGCTGGGGTGGGTGCTTGCTGATGATTCTCATCTCCCTCATTCCCTGTCTGTTGTGGTAAAATAAGGTGGTTTCTTGCCCTCATCTTAGCTAATAAAGAGGAAGAGTCTAGCGCACCGGATGATGATTCTCCAGATTTTCCATCAAAGTGCCCATTGGAACTACACTTCTTTACATTTTCTTTCTGTATTGTATCTGCATCCTGCAAATAAACATACAGACCATGGAGAAAGTCAGATTTTGAGATCCACAGAATCTGTTGAACAAAATCTGCCTGCTGTTTAGACTTAAATAACAAACATGAACACTCAGAAGCTAGTCATCTGAAATACACAATAAAGAGGTAATATGTTCTGGTCTCAACGTTAGAACTTAGGAAGCGAAAGAAAAGCATTGCTGGTCTTGAGACAGATAAACCAGACCATGCTGCAATTTGTGACTGCTGTATCTAATTACACTTCATCAAGATGCTACATCAAAACATGAAAAATCAAATTCATGGGTGACTAAAAATTCTAGAATTCTACATAATCATATGACAAATGGGTATGAGACACATCTACAGTATAAATCAGATTTATTGCATAAATCAGAACATTTCACATATATCAGCTATTAGAAGAGAAACATTAGCTTGTGTCTCTTACCTTGCACTTCTTTGCAGGTGATACACAAGTGGAATGTGAAGAAAGCAGCATGGGGTTTCTTTTTTGACCAAATCGACTTCTAAAAACCCACAAAAGAATTAACTCCATAAAACATCCTTCCCAAAATGATTAGGATAGTTTTAGCCAAAGTTTTAGGGTTCTCAAGAGCCCTCTGCCAAACTCTCTCCTCTGCTGTGCAACAATAATGCTTTCTTTGTACTTCAGAATGGACCTTCTAGGCTTATAATATGCCTTCATGTCTTTATTAAATATAAAACATGAAACTCCACTTTGATACATGTTACTGCAAATACCAAGTGCAAAAAAAAAAAGAGAAATCCATAGCATCTTAAGGAACTCTTTTATTTTTGGAAAAGCAGTGTGAGAATTGAACTTACTTTATTCCTGATGGTGCACCTGAAAGACCACTCATGCCTGTCCAGGTTGGCACACCAGAAGCAGCTCCTAAACATCGCTGTCGAGAGACTTTTAAGGCTCTTAAGGCATCCTGAGCCACTCTGTTTGCTTCTGCTTCCACCAGCACGTGATCTGCACTGGAAGCTTCCATAATAGCATCATGCTTCATAACACTGTGTACCCCTAAAAAACAGAAGAAAAGGTGAAGGAGGACATCTGTTAATTTACATGGTTATCTGTAAAATTAAATATTCACCATTTAAGTGAATGCCACAATCACATTCTTCCTTTTTCAGGTTGATTATATTCAGCACTTCAGTATAGTCGTTTCTAACAAGAGAACCCCCTTCTATCAGTTAAGCAATCAATTTGACAGCAAGCCACTTCTGGTGTGCTGATGAGATCATTATTCACAACAGACTTGGCAATTATGTGGGTAAATCCATCATTTCTATTGTTACGGACAGGACAGACAGAAGTGAAACCCTTGTGTAAATGAAGGTTGGTTACATCCTTATTTCCAGAAGAAACACTGCATTACTTCTATATCCAGAAGCGTTTCTGGAAGGCTGCGGATCTCTCTGAAATGTTTGTGCCAAGGTAATGAGCACATTCATAACCAGAGCATTTCAACGATGAACATTTTAATGTTTCACTACAGTAACAGAATAGATAAAACACGTTTCTCTAACCATTAGAGTAACAGAACTGCTCCTTCCCTCACTTGCATAAGTTTTATATACCTCTGTTTAAATAGTCTGACACTGTTGAGCAGCCAAATAACAACGGTTACCTGATTTTTTGAAAAGTTTCTCCAAGACGTAATCATCATTTTTCTTTGAGTCTTCCTCCTTCTCTTCACTGTTCTCCCTTCTGTATCGCTTTTGTTTCACAAGATGAGGAACGCGCTCTCCTTCAAATTTGGCATCTTTGTGATGTTTCTTTTTAGATTTATCTTTGTGGCTCTCATGTGACAGAATATCCACCCTGTGCTTTGTTTTTGAGGTACGTTTATAATGACTATTATCTAATTGCCCATCTTCAGTTTTAGCAACCTGCTTTTCCCAAAAGCCAGCTGCACCACATATAAGGCTAAAATCTCCCTTGACATTTGCATTAGCTGCTCCATGTACTTCATCAGCCACCACGGTGTTCAGACATTTGGCATTCTCTGAAGACCCCGCATCACCTAGCAATGACTGGGACATAGATTTGTCAGCTCTTTCCAAGCTTTCCTCCTTGCTTTTATTCAGTGAATTTATATCAGTAGCAGCTTGTGCATTTTCTTTTGCATAGCTATTTTGGTCAAAGGCTTCCAAATTTCCTTTGGTTTCCTCACTTGTCTCTATTGCTTTAGAAGAAGAATTTGTCATGTGGGTGGTTGAGTAGGAATTGGATGACTTGCTGTACTTTGGTGAGCTGCTTTCTGTAAGATGGAGATCACCTTTAGAAGTGTCATTATCAGGTGGCTTTTCAAGTTTCCGTTTCAATTGGTGTTTTGGGACTTGAACATCTGAACCAGTACCTGAGGGATGAATGAAATTAGTATCCATTTATCAAACACTTCAAACATTTTTTCTTTTGTACAAATAGAAATAAATGTGTACCTGCAAAAATTGCACTTGTTTCTGTCCCCTGAGACACATCTGGGCTGCTCAGAGTAAAAAGTTCATAAAGGTCATTGGATTTGAAAAAGCGCCTCTGCTTAGGGTCTTTCAGCACTCTGTTCGTTAAAAACTGTTTGAAGATTTGTCTGAAAAAGAAAAAAAGTACTTTGTGCATGAAACAATGTCTAGCTATGTTTAAGTACTGAATACAGTACTTAAACAGAAAACTGTATAAGCACAAATGTTACCCTGCAGAACAATTAAGCAGTGGGAAGATGATGTCAGTTTCCAGAAGACAATTTTGAGTTAGTAACTTTCAAACAACCAACTAAATTGTTAAACACAGGGATTTATTGTTTTGCAACAACCCCATAACACAACAGGTAACCACCATCCTGAAACATCCTATGAGGCATCTCTTAACTAAGCAATAAATAACTTCACAGCTAGAATTTTTTTTGTCCATTAAAATTGAAAAGCTTGCATATATTACAGTAAAACTATCAAAAAGCTCCTGAAAGAAAAACAAGAGCTTGTTAAAATGACAACGTTTTAATGGTTCAATTGGTTGGAGGAATCAAAAGCAGCAGAGTAGCTCAGTCTGATGGTGATGACTGGATGACAACCACTGAAAAGGTAAATCAGACGTGGTTTAGAGGAAGGGAAAAAAGAGCCCACCTGCAGAGGACTGAAAGGAACACATCTGAGGGAGAACTAAGCTGCAAAAACTCTTCTAGTATGGGTAAATCTACTTCTATGCCATGTTTGTACTACATAGCTTTTGATTGCAAGTTCTAGGCACTATTTTCCTGTACAAAAAATACACCCCTAAATAAAGCTGGAAATCAGATCTCAAGAAGTGTTTTTATCATGGTTTTGGCTCTGCTGGCATTAAGCAGGGAAGCTATTTTTAAATGCAATTGGCAAAAACTAAGTTTAAACATAGGTGCCAGCTACTGTAGTGCACCCATCAGAAGACACTAAAGTTTTTAAGAATTAACTGAGCTTCATAGCTTCCTGCAAGGATGATCACATACGTGCGGGGAAGAAAACACAGGCAAAGCGAAAAGACAACTTGCTTAAAGTTCAAAGTCTATTGCACTGTTCTGGAAATAAATGAATTCCTGATGGCTA
Source organism: Pygoscelis adeliae (assembly GCF_000699105.1). Taxonomy (NCBI): domain Eukaryota; kingdom Metazoa; phylum Chordata; class Aves; order Sphenisciformes; family Spheniscidae; genus Pygoscelis; species Pygoscelis adeliae. Next base: position 1,478,949 of record NW_008823922.1, on the reverse strand, counting down.
TCCTGACCCTTAGAGCCCACTTCCTTCATGTGGTCAGTGTTGTTCAAACAGAAGTACGCCAGAGGGACGCAAGCCAACCAACAGCGGATGCTTTGTGTCCCTGTGGTAAAACAGATTAAAAAAGGCACTCAGTAAGTGTAGGTATTTCATTGTTTAGAGCTTTTCATTCACCTGCGTTTTCAAAGAGGATATTCCAGTTCTAAAGAGTAATGCCTAGGCAGAGGATTCCCGTGTACATTCATTTGGAATTCATGTGAGTGAAGCTAACTACTGAGAAAGCTGAATGGGAAAGCAAACCAAAAAGATGTCATTGATTTCGAAATACAAGCATTTTAAGGCTTTAGCTACATTTTGGAATAAATAACATGAAAATGACTGGTGGTTCTTGGGATTTAATTCTCCCACTTTGGAATGATTTGGGAATAAAATCAAATTGGGTTTGCAGAGTAGTAAATGGATGTATGTACCACATACATCTTTATACATCCTAAGGACAATATACAGAACTTGTTGATTTCAATTTGCATTTCAGGCTTATTGAGTCTCATGTTCTGAGTAAGGGGCTCATTTTTTCCTGTCTATGCCTCATACTCTCTCATTTACAGTGAATTCTGGATGTGCTGGACACAGCTGCTGGAACAGATTGATGAGGTATATTTAGCATGTGGGTCTTGGAGCCAGAGAGGCAGCAGCACAGCCCTGCAGCTGGGAGTCTAATATTAGAAGAAGGCCCATTTCTCAGCAGAAATTTTTAAAAGTTTTCCGTGACGTGTCCATCGTGACCAAGGTTGGGGGTTACAAGCCATGTATCCACATGCACAGGTATGTCACTGTTACACCACCACAGATTTGCTGCAAACATTTTCTTGAGCATACGGCTGTATCCAAGGAATCGTTCTCACTGACCTGTGGTATATCTTCTCTTCAATAGTACCCGCAGTGAGAAGCCTATATACAGTCACCTGTTTCTTTTGGCCTATTCTCCAAGCACGTTCCCGAGCCTGAAACACAAAAGGTTTGGTTACCAGACATTAGCCTCTTAGACATGTGTTTGACAGAGAGCTATCGATACCACTGTTTCAAACCTAGTTCAGACATTTAACAAATAGTTCAAGAAGTTACATAGCTGTGGTATTTCTACAGCCTTAGGACAACTAACTTGGCAGGAGAGGAAAACAATTTAGAAAGTTTACATATGTAAAAAGACAAGTCTCCAACTGTACCACGAAATCTATGCAAAAAATCTCAAAAAATAAATTATGTTACAATTAGAACTCGTATCTAGGATATATACTCTATATAGACTTATTTCAAAAGGGATCTATTTCACAATAGAGCTTTAATACACAAATTTCCTTTGAACTTTTCTTCTTTTTCTTAACTGGAAGCTTTCCTACAAACACCTTGAACCAACCACTAAAACAGACCACTCTCGGTCAGACTACACACTTGCAGATCTCAGAGCTATGTAGGATTTCCATCAAAAATAGTTTTTTCCTCTCAAACATGTAAGCCCCATATACTGTTAAGGGATCTGATAAACCAGAGTCTCATCACACCATCAGATAAAGAAAAACTTCTTTAAGTATTGGCTTAACAGCAGCTTCTAAGGGCATAGCTACATATCATTATTTAGTGACAAAGCCAATTTAAGCAACACTTGTTCTCCTTTTCTTACCCTGCATTGCCACCATGAACAGTCATGCCTGTTCAAGAGTTTGCACAGCTGTACTCTGCCTTCAGAAACATCTAGTTTGTTTGTTTATTTAAAAAAACCCAGGCCATTTCAACTGTTTGTTTGGCTACACTCTAAACAGACTATATGAATCGACAATATTGAAGAGTGGTAAGGTATAACAGCGTGAAGGGGATGTGGTGGGAACCACTTAAATTGGCTTTGCCACAAGAGTAATCATAACGTGGAACTGCACCCTAAGCGACCATTGCTGGGAACAGCAACTTAGGGAAGAGCAACATAGTGCTTTAACACTATTTGAGGAGATAAATGTCATTCCATCTTCAGTTTTATTTCAACTTAAGCTGGTAAATGGAATGTAATGAACCAAACTCACCTGTGTGTCTGTACTGGGATTCCAGTCAGGATCATAAATAATAACCCTGTCAGCACCAGTCAAGTTAACTCCAATGCCACCAACACGAGTTGTTAGAAGAAAAATAAATATGGATTTGTCCTATAACACAAGAGAGAATTTACTAAAGCAAGAATTACCAAAGTGCAAGATAAAAGAATCCAGGAAATAAAAAAAACTATCAGTTATTTGCACAGATGCAAAGGGAGCCAAGAGAAGGAATACATTTGCTTGTTTGCCTAATATCTCTTTTGAAAAATAAAAGTAGTTTGATCTAAATTTCATTTACTGTTGTCCAATAAAATTTCTTTTCCCCCTTTTCAACTGTGTTTTTATTCTTAGCAGAAAATCCAACTTAAGTGTGAAAAAAGTGATGACTTTTTTCCCCTCTCACAAAGAAAGTGGTTTCATTTGACTGAACTCCTCAGTTTTGTGTCTCAAACCTGAAGTAGTATGGTTAAAAACAGACCAAAAAGGAATGCAAGAGCTCAACCATACTCACTAATAGGCATTAGTGTGTGGGATGCAACATCTCACCTCATTATATCTTGTTATAAGGGGCTGTCTGGAAGCTATTGTTGTGGTGCCATCCATCCTGAGGTAGGAATAGTTTCTGTGTCTCACAAAGTCTTCAAGTATGTGCAGCATCTGTTGTGATGGAAAAAATTTAATGAAATCCAGACGTGAAGACTGAGCGACTGTCTGATCAAGCCATAAGAATTTCTGGTACTAACTGCAGTGCCAATCAAACAAACAAGATGACGACCAAAAACTTTCGAATCTTAAATGAGCAGAAAATTCATTAACTTAAGTAATTGGGGGGGGGAGTAGCTATTTCACTGCTGAATGCACAAGTGGAATGTTTGTGCTTGGTTTGAGAAGTCCAGAGCCATGGTCTCAAGACAATTAACCAGGTAAATGGTGCAGCATTCCAAGGGAATCCACGGAAGCAAGACAAAATCATGAATATATAGGGAAAACAAATGAAGGTCACTGTCTGTGCTACTGGCCAAAAGCACGTAATTCTGAGGATTAGATGTGCACATGCACTAAACAGAGTGAGCAAACTGACTACCAATTCTATCCTGAAACTACACAGTAGGGACAATAAATACATTCACCACTGCTTCAGCCTGGTATTATACGGGTACAATTGATACAAGCTTTGGCCCAGTATATTGAATTTGGGCAACACTGCCACAACACTCTGTCATTCCAGTAAAGCTTACTGAGCTTGGGAACTGGTCTCCAATTATTCCAAAGACATTAGTCATTTTAGTATTTTTTTCAGTAAGATGTTAATTTTCTGAGAAGGACACTATGAAAGTGGTTCTAATTACAAGTCTTGTTGGGACACGCACATGCACTTTTTTAGTTTAACTAATAACTAAAACTAAAAACAATGAGCTCATCTTACCTGTCTTGACTGAGTAAAAAACAACACTCTGTGACCTTGCTTGTGCCATATTTTCAGCAAGGATTCTACCACTATCATTTTTCCAGAACGTTTCCAATATCCAAACTGATCTGCTTCCTCCACTTCAGCATTTGGTACACCCTTCAAATTCCTGGGACCACCAGAGAAGAGGTCAGGGTGGTTGCAAATCTTTCTCAAAGCTACTAGTCCTGAGAAAATCTAAAGAACACAGGAGAAAAATATTTTTATTTTCTTGATAAATACTGTATCTATATGGGTTGCGGTTGAGAAAAATAAACAGCAATGGATTAATCCAGTAATCACCAAGAAGTTTGTTTTTAATAGTGGTTTGCTCTTTAGAGAAGCCAATGGACGCTAATACTCGTTTCATGGAAAGTTTTAGGAAAAATCAGTACAAGAGAAGGTCAATGAAATTTTATGTTCTTGTGAGCCTATTCTGGTGACAATGTTAAGAGAATTCTGCAACAATTTCCACATTAGCAAAAGCAGTCCCTAGCTGTAACTCCCAGTCAGATTTTTCGTACTCAAAAGGAAAAATTCCACCAAGTTTGTTACTTGAAATTGTGTCCTTCTTTCCAACCCCCACAATGTTAGCAGGTAACTTAAGACAGACCTTGAGGATAGCAAGTATACCCACCAGAATGCACGGTAACAAAGAATAGATGAGTAAACGTATTTGAACAAACATATGAAGCTGAAAATTAGCACTTTTGATGCCATGTTAGGAGGTTCTGTTCAGTTATTCATTCAATAATATTACAAGTGTTACTTATTTTTCTGATATAAAATAATTTTCATTGGGATAACTAAAATGGCTAGGCACTTGAAAAAACTTGGCCACTATAGCTTTGCGAGATCTGGAAAAATAAAAAAGTCAAAACAGTGGTTAAGGTCAACATCTGCTTTGTATGGCACTGCAATATACATGGCTGTACTGACCATACAACTAACTGGAGCCACTGGGGGTGAGGGGAGAAGGGATTTCACAGTTGACAAGACAAGGAAACATGGTAAATTACACATTAGAACCAAGACATATTACTTCTCCTCTTACAAACAATAGATCTGTATCCTGCAGCTAAAACGGGAGTGAAAAACGTCCACTGCGTGCATAAAAAAGTCAAACGGACCAGATGCGTGCAATGTAGGAGTCACAGGGAATAGCGACTTTTTACACAAGCAACAGTAGGCATTTGAAACTGTATTTCAATTACTGCTGTCATCCTGGCCACAGCAATTTCAACACTTACGTTGTGAGGATGGAGGCAAAAGATGTTGAAGTGACTAGTAATAACAAGGATGCTTGCTATTTGCTCTGCTGTATGTTAAGACTGTGAAATCATCAACTGTTGCATCATGAAGTTATACCTGAACTGTAATCTCAGGACAAATTACTCTTTTCCTTTGCTTCATTTTTGCAATTGGTTAAAAGCATGCATACAGTTACCTACAGCAGGTCATCCAACAAGCCATAATTTGTTCCCAAGATCACAAACATACTGCAAAGCCCATTCCATTCCTAGTTTTATCTGGTCATGCCACTACATATGGATCACTAACTCTACGTATTCCATGGAACATTTCTGAGAAAAAAAAGCAGACACCCACAAAAGCAGAACTGAGATCAGTGTGTTTGCTTCCCTCTCTGCTCAGAACCAGCTAGAAGAATGGGAAGGTCAGTCCATGACATTCATCAAACTCTACCTGCCATTAACCTTAATTAATGCCAACCTGCATGTCTCCATTGAGGATCTGGTAAACTTCTTTAGAGTTGATGAAATTTTGATAGACTTGACACTGCTCATCTGTCAAACGGCAAAAGAGGACCTACCAAAACAAACAAACGAACCGCTCAAGCCCAACCTGTAAACTCCAAATAGAGTGAAGTTTTACAATGTGCTACAATGAAGCTTCACAGATGTCTGACATACTGAAATACTAATTTAAAAGATACTGCATAGAAATCATTAGAAATAAAAAAACTTAGAATTTTTAGAGAATGAACATAATCATTAAGATGGGTTTCATGAGTTTTTCTGTGCCCTTTCCCAGTGGTTATTTTTTCACCTCAAATTGCTTTAATTTTGGAAGTGCTGCCATTTTCCAGTTTTAATGAGGTAACTGTGCAGTGTTAGCATTCTCTCAAAGCTATGTTTATAGGAAATGCTTTCCATTGTGTGCCTATTATGTCCCTTACAACTTGCAAATTCCTAGTACCTCATGGGAGGTTCTGTCATTAGCCTTTGAGTGTGAGCATATAATGATTTTTCAGATGGTCTGATGGGCTAAAATGGAACAAAATAACTTCCTCGCATTCTGCAAGGCACCCAACATTATGCTCTAAGTCGAACTTATGTAGTGCCCTGTGATTGACAAGAAAAAGAATCAAATTTGTTTAATCTGTTTATGATTGCATTCTTTAGAGTAAGTAGCCCAGACTCTTTAAAGTATATAGAAATTCAAGATTTGATTAAAAAAAAAAATCATTAGACTGCACAGCAGAAACTGAGTATGGCCTACTCATTTATTATGTACCTTTCAGCACTGTCTTACAAAGACTAGCACGTCTACTTCTCTTTTAGAGGGAGCAGACAGGAAGGAAAAGAATGAGGAGAGGACAAGAAAGCCTGAAGCACTGAAACCTGAGTGGCAGAAGAATCTAATAATTACTACAAGTCAATATTTGTAGGAATTTCAATTGTTTAAATAATCCTTTCAACCTCCTCTACTTTGAATCAAAATGTTTCCTAAAAAACATCCCACCGCTTTGTAGAGCAAACAAGTTTTAGATCAAAAGGCTAATATTCTGGAAATTTATTAGATTGTACAGGCCCAGCTGACTTGCAATATGAACAACTGCCATCAAGTATTTCTCTACTATTTGCTGCCCAAATTAACCTTTTTACGGCAGGAAACAATGTTAAAGTGTCCGAGAGATGCACCATAGGAAACACCCCACAGACAACTCATTTGTATGCACCTGTGACCTAGGAGGACAGGATTGAGCAGACCTGACTACACTTCGTATATCCTTTGTTTTTCAGATGAGAGTGTACTTGTATAGACCCTGCAAGACTATGACCATTTAATACACAGGTGAAAAGAATATGCACCTTGAAAGCTCTACAGCTTATCTTTAGTTAAAACAGCGTTTCATCTGCTATTAGCACAAATTATTTCCAAATGTCCATGAAAGATTGGATTTTGGGGAGGGAGAGGGCTCAGATCTAATAGTAAAGATAAGCAAACCTGTTCGTTTTTATCTGGAAGTGAAAGGCTCATTTTTACATCAGCCTTCATTCTTCGCAGCAAGTAGGGGTTTATGGTGTCCCGTAACACACAGGCACATTTGTATGCCGTTTTTACCTGAAAAAGGAAGAAAAAGTAAAAATTGTATTTTGGTTCTTGATATTAATTTTAGCAACAAACAAAATGCCATAATTAGTAACAGGAAAATCCTAATAAAATGAAATGGTTTATGATTTATGTGGATCTACAGTTACATATTCAACACAGCATGAATTGCAATAAAATTCACGTTAGCAACAACAGCATTGAATAAGTAAGTCTTCCTCAGATACCACTAATTTATCTTTCCTAATTTAGTGGACTTTAAAAGAGACCAGAAATGAGATATTTCTTTTAGAAACCAATCCAAGAAGTGAGTATAAACTTGCCCAGAACCAAAATCCTCATGAAAAACTGCTAATACATATACTGAAGATCAAAAAAGAAGCCTGCAGCAATGGTGGTTACGAGACAATAAGTGAAGATTAGTGCCCGCTTGAGACTATTAAAAAAATCGGTACAAGAAAATCCCCATGATCACAGAAACTAAAGGTCACTCTGGCCTTAAATGGAGCATATGGTTCTATAAAGGGTAATGGATGTGTAAGATGGGTATTAACTGTACATAATGGCTAAAGATACCTTCATTTCTCTTAAAGCAAAACAAAGAATATAATAAATTATTGATATGTAAAAAACAAATTGGCTGTCTAATTTAGTAAATTACTAAGCTTTAGACAAGGGAAGTACTTAAAGAAAATAAAACTTTAGAAATGTATGTGTGCAAAACATTACAAAGCATATTTAAAAGGATACAAGTTTATTAGCATTTATATGAAACTTAGTCTGCAGACTGTTATGCAGGCAATTTATCTATCAGCTAATCTGAAAAATGTTTAAGTAGTCATAAATACTGAGAACCACAACTACAAAGATTAATAGACATACTTATTCAAAATAATATTCCAAATAATTTTTGCTTTCAAAATTAAATAGTTTATCTACTTTCAGACTTCCAATACCTACTTTTTTAAAAGAAAACAGTTTTCAGTTTGGATTTAAGGATTCCTCTGTTGCATAATTTGCTGAAGCTTGGTATAAGACAGGGAAGTTCTATTTAAATACATCAGAATACAAGATCAGTCACCTCCCACCCCAATTTGCTTATCTTTGCATCAAAGAATACTTCTAATGATTTAACCTTTAGGGCTTTTGACAAGAAAATCTTGCGTATAAGCTATACCCCTGTATAAATGAAATGGTCTCATTCAGTTGAACAGTTCTTTTCACACATGCAGCAGTAAAACA
>NW_008823922.1:1434516-1470801 GCF_000699105.1 Pygoscelis adeliae | reverse complement strand
AGTGTCTAGAACATACAGCATGAAGTACATTTAAAAGTCATTTTAGAAACAACATAACCGTTTCCTTCAAGCAAAGTTATATTTTTGATGCATTTACCTGGACAGGAGAGGCATTGGAATATCCTCCCATGGTTATTGGCACAGAAAATTGCTCCATGAACACAGGTAGTGTTCCCAATTTCCCTGGGAATACAAAGTCAAAGAGGGACCAGAGCTCCTTTAGGTTATTTTGCATAGGGGAGCCAGACAAGATGATTCGATGGGGTGTGCGGAACTATTAATAAAAAACACAACACCAAAAGAAAGTTATTTTCATGGTTCATGGTGTAACCTGCCTCCTGCCTCAGAGGATATTCAATTTCACCATCAATGAATTCTCATTTTAAAATATGTGGCCTCATATTCCTGAAATAAACAGCTTTCTGCAATATATTGTCCATAAACTATTAGCAGAAAATGAACACCAGCAACCTGACATTTATCCCTGGTGGTAAATTACTACACAATTTAAAATTTCTGATTTTTCTTCTCTACTATACTTCTGTAAATTTACTGATGTAAACTCATAAAAAATGTTAAGTAAATTAAATAGGCAAATACAGACCATTGTGATTTATGCTTTTATTCTTTATTAATAGTCAAACGTGTATTTTTACCGTAAAGTAATACAGGCTATTAGGTTTTGGAACACATACACCCCTCCCTCCCCCCAGGTGCTTAAAATCTTTATTTTTTATAAAGTACCTGCTTGCACGCAAGCGTGACGGCGGCATTTGGATTTCGGATTTTGTGACCCTCATCCAGAATCACATAATGCCAATCATAGCTGTGGATGTTATCCTGCATCATTCGAATGTATGAATAAGATGTAATTAAAATTCCATGGCATGAAGCAATTTCATGAATTAGTTTCACCTAAAAGCAAAAGGTGCACGTTGTCAGCAACAGCGAGACAGAAAACTCAGACCTACTGAACTACAGGTTTACTGTCCAAGGTACATACAAAAAGTTTTGAAAAAGCAGATATATAATTTACTTTGCAAAGAAAATAAGTACAGGCAAGATTTTGATTATATGATTCTTAGCTCATCTGTAAAAGAATGAAGCACTTGAATACTGTGTTATAACAGATCAGAATGTGACCTGAAGCCTCATCAGAAGGAAATAGTGGTTTGTTTGTTTTTTTTAAAGGCAATGTCTGAAAAAACAAACATTAAATTTGATTAAAGTAACTAGTTTCTTCAAGTTCTCCTATATTCACCTCACAAACCCAGCTTTGTGTACTGCACGCAAGATCTAGAACGTTAGAGGAAAATTAAGCAAGTGAAAAACAGAGAAACAATCACAAAAATCTACTTGGTTAATCATAAATTCTGTCCAACCTCTCTCATTAATAGGATTAATATATTTCTTATTAATCTTCAAATTTTGTGCTTCTCTTGTAAAGTATATCCCTTCCCCAAGTTTTTACTAGCCTTTATAGCTGTAAATTACGTAAGGCAGGGACAGTCTATATCACCTTCCACAGCACTCACAGTATTCAAGACTCATCTTTCTTGCATTTATCCTCCACGTATAAATCTAGAAGACTTAAACAGAAGATGATGGGCTGGGAGGCAATTCTGGATGAAACAAACATACCCAGTGTAAAAGAAAGAAAAGTAGAACCACCACAGAATTTGCTAAAGGAAAGACAAAATCCTTATTACTAAAAATGTCTTTAAGAAAAACAAAACAAAACAAAATGAACAAAAACAAAAGGGAAAAATCCATCTCAAAGACTCAGATGGTGTTAAAAGTCCATGATCTCTTATTGTAAAATTTCTCGCTCAGACATACCCCAAGATTCAAAAAGTTCTGCGTTTAACTGTTCAAGAATTTCTACTTTCTGATTATCATCTCCTGATAAACCCATGACGCATTATTTGATGTTGACATCATGTTTCTCAAGAGAATATGTAATCTTTAGAACAATTTGTATTACAGACAGAGTAGGATTTCTAGGCAGGGGTGAACATCCAAAGCTTAATTCGACCTGGTATATTGCCCATAGTCTGTAACCGTGTCCTAGAGTCTCAGCAATGGCCTATCATAGAATATTGTAGACATCTCTACCCAAACACTTAAGACAAATCATCTCGAGCGATTTCAAATTAAAAGCTTGTAAAATATGTAACCTCTCCTAGTTTTTGCAATTAATAGGGTATGTCTGCAATTAGCCTGACTTACAGAATGCTACACTGTTGTCATTAAAAGATGTTTTGTGAAAGTGCTGCTGTTATTATGGAGGCTCAAGAGACCAATCCCTCCTAGAGGGCAAACAGTGGACTAGTAGAAAACAACAGCCATAAATCACATTGTCAGGTAGCAGAGAGAACAGAAGTGAAACACAGGCACATGAAGGCCATTCACTGTAAACACACCACAGCAGAATCCTAGTCAGGATTTACTGAACCTGTAATTAATTAAAATTTCCTTCAAGCTAAATTTTTAATAAACAAGGATTTGTGCTGACAATGAAGAAATACAACAACACAATTTTATCAACTCACACCACAACACTTATTAACTCTCATTTTACTGCATTGGGTACTTTCTCAGAGGTTGCCTTTGCTTTAGTTGCAGCACTTGGAATAATTTTAAATATTTTAAAATATGGTAACAGATTTAATGTTGGATACACACTGTTTTGAGGCTGTGGCATTTCAGAATTTATGCTATTTTATCATGTATTCTTTAATTCACAATTCCTGTTTGGTTAGATTCAGGCATGTTTAATTTTATTTTTCTTTTTTCTCAGGAAATACACTTCAATGAAATATTTCAGGGCACGCATGGTTAAACTTAAAAAAAACCACATCAGCTTAAGAGAGACAAATCCTACTAATGCCAAAATATTCACAGCAGTTATCTAGCTTTGAAATTCTGAACTCTGGCCTTTAAAAGAACCTAATGAATATGAGGAACATGCGAGTAGATCGAGTAATTCTGATCTTGTAGTTCTGTTCAGCACAGTATTTCAGGCCTTTACAATTCAAGGACAGTGTTTTCTCCTAACTTAGGGTGATAAGTTGATTGTATTGCCTTGTCTTCACTAGGACATATGCAATGTACAAAGACTGGAAGATTTTTGGCAAGCACCATTTCTTAAGGCTGACGTGTTTATGATTTATTCCAAGGACACACCTCTAAGCAAATATTTTTTTCCTGTTGGTACCTCACTGTAGCTACAAGTTTGTTTCTGAAGCTACAAAAACAGGACAATTTTTTTGACTGATGCTTACAGAAATAAGGTTTATCTTTTTTAGCATAAAGTAGTCTTTTAAAAAATATTTAAGAGGACCTGCACCGTTCTATAACATTACGTATTTAAAATGGTAATTTCCTTAAACAGAAATGTGTTAAGACTGAACTTAAAGAACTAGATTAGCGGTAACTATAAAATTCTCTAAACATTCAGATACCTTTAAGGCAAGTGTGAACTTACAGAGATAATATCTAGTCACACAACCATATATCACTTGTGAATCAAAAATGCATTCTTCAGCAGGCTTATCACTATCTCATAACCAACCATTAAGCCCAGAGATCCATAAATTCAACCTATAAAACCTCTTTATTATTTCCCTGCCCCCAACACAACAATCTAAATGGCACCATGAAGAGGCTTCAAAAGAACACATTACAATGTTTAATAATGTAAAAGTTGCAATAAAAAGAGCTAAAGCACTTACTACACATTTAACAAGAATGCTACTTCTTGTGGCACGATACTAAGTTTATCTGAATTTGGTCCTTAACTCAGAAATAGAGCCTTTGGCTAAAATAGAGGTTCCATATGTAGTCATGCCAATAACTAACTTCTGCAGCTTATTTTCTTTAACATGTAGATTGCGTACTCTACTGTGAGGGTAAAAGGTCTAAAATCTTCAGCGCGCAAAGTCATCTTCAAATAGATGGTTCCACAGGTGCAAGCATCATAAACTGACAATTGCTTTCGAGGGCTGCATTGTGTGTCCAGCATTTGACCAGAATAAGGGAATGTAAAGTTATGGCTTTACAAATGGTATGTGATTACTGCCAGAAAGAATTGTTAAGCTCAGTGATACCCGTTCTAAAGGTCAAGAAATTAAAAGTTCAGCCTTGATCTGAAAAAATACAGCCTCCTTCCACATGCAATATGTTAAACCAAGATAACCAACGTTCATGTTGCCTCTTACATTCTATGATTTACAAATGCTCGTGTGCCATCAGAAGTTTTGAAACAACAGGACAAGCTCTTTGTACAGAAGGCTTTTTTTCCCTACGCTTACAGAGCTTTCTTCCCCTTATCTTCTGTTCTATACCATAAATAAAACAGTATTTATGATACACTACACTAGATTTACTTCTTTATTTTCTCTCATCCTTAGAGGTCTCAGAGCACTTGATATTTACAAGTCACTTAAAGCTACATCAGATTTGAGTGTAAACCATAGTAGGAAGTTAATAGCCTAAGACAGCACCACAGGACACAAATGCTGTACCTTGTTCAAACTGAAAGCTGACTTCACAGGGGAAGACTACTACTTCAATCTGGTTCTTCCTCCTGCTTCCAACTTAAGCACATTTATCATCATAAAAGAACCAAATGATCTTCTGTGATCACAAATCATTACAAAAAAGCAAGTTTTACATTTCATCCAAATGCTTAAACTAGCTCTAAAGTCTTGGAAACCTATCCAACTTGCTATTGTGTCTTCCTTCCATCGTCTAAAATACCAATCTGCCTTCCCTTGTGGATAGCTGAAGGCCTTTAAACTGTCATATTTCAAGGGGTGAAACTGGAACTTTACACTTCTCTCCCTTACTGCCAAAAACTGTCTACCATTGTTATTTTAGCAAAGGAATGAAGTAGTCTCTCTTTTGAAGCGTCACACATGCTAAAAACCTACACAAATACTATAGCAGCAGAGATATCTAAGCAGGATGTCTCAATGGCTCATCTGAAACACGCTGACTAGACTTGCAGCCAATCCGGTGCTCACAATTCAGGCTGTTATTTCATACTATTATTGTGGAAAATCCTAAAGTTGTTTGCAAAGAAAACCAAAATGGACTGGGAAGAGAGGATATGCCAAGGTAATGATCAGTGAGCCTTTCACTTACCACACTGCTCAGAAGTCCTTTTGTAACACTGAAGAAGTGGCACTAACCGAAAAGATGTGCAAGGTATTGCCTACTATCAATTTATGATAAAACAATTAGAACAGATGTCTTCCCCACTCTTCACTGTCAAGCAAATACTTCTGTGGGCAAGCCTAAAGAACTGGGAGACAGGATCTTGCATTGATGCTTGGGTACCTTAGAAGGTGCAACAGAAAATACCTATTCATAAAAGCATATAATTTCACCAATGCTTAAAGATTTAATATTTGCTAATATTTCAGGATTCCTGACAATTACATAGATCCATCTCACCTAAAAGATCAACTTAAGTTTTATCAAATGAAACTTCAGCTGTTGTCTTTCTGCTATGAAATACTGTCTTGCCTTACGGGACACCTGTCATCGCTTAACTCTTTTCCTCCAAAATTCTCCTTCATTAGTTTTAAGATTAATCTTTCTCTCTTCCTTAGAAATCGTTTGTCCCTCTTTCACAGGCCTACAATATTGTGTTTTACCACAAACAACCTGCTGGCTAACTACTACAGGATAATGCATTCCTCAAAATCCATTAAGATCCTCACTGTCTGATGTCCAGTTAATTTGGGGGACAATTTTGTTCTTCTACCAGTCCAGACTATTCTAACCTCTGTTAGCCCAGAGGCTGAAGTGACCTTTCTCACTACAAAGAAGGTAAAAATGTTCAGTTCCTCAGTCCTGTCTCCTGGCAAGTTAGCTGTCCAGCACAAAACTCTTCTCATTTACTTCATGATAAACGATGACATACTAACAGAACAACAGGCGAATCCTGGAATTGTCAGTTTAATTCCAAACAGGTCTGTGCAACATTGTGACCACAGGTGCACAGTGACTTGGCTTTTGGCCATGTAGAATTAATCTCAATCAAACAACAAACATATGTTTTTACGCAGTCTAACCACAATTTTCTTATTTATTTCTTAAACTTATTTTAGTTTATGCCTTATGCCAGAGCATAAGAGCAAAATGGTCCCTGGATGAGTATTATAAAGTTAACATACACAAAAGCATATGATGGAAGAAGAAGATGGAATTGTCATGAGATCAGATCAGCACTAACGTATTCATACGTATATTTGAATGTATATTGAAAAGAAATTCTAGGCAGGAGTATATCACCTGGCCTGTATTTTATGTGATATATTTTCAGTGTACAAGTGTTATTTATGCTAATAAATTAGTAGTAAACTTTTCTTGCAGGTATAAGGACAACTAGAATGGGAAAGTCTTGTTGTTGGGGTTTTCTTTTGTTTTTGGTTTTTGGTTTTTTTTTTTTAAATTTTAGTCATAAGCTTGCTCTTCTCTGATTAAGAAGTATCTAGGAAAAAAATGTGCATGAGGTGAAGACCACATCAGCAGTGACATTTGTTTTGCTGCAGCTCTCAGAAGATGAGGCATTAGGGCAGAATTAGAGAACTGAACCTATCTAAAGTGATCATATGGTATCAAATTCCTTAATTTTAAGTTGTTGAGTAGGCATTTGTGGGGCAACAACAGGCAAGTGAAGTCCTGAAAACCTGACTATTCCTGCAGATGGAAAAATTTGAGCCAGTCTGTCAAGTGCATTAATTAACAAATACCCCAAAATAAGCATACATGATTTAATTTAGGAAGACATGGGAGCGTGTTATTGAGGTCAACAGACTTTTAGGGCTTGAAAACATAGCAAGTTAATTGAACAACAGGAAGCTATTAGCACATTAGAGCATGCTACTCCTTTTTTGCCATGTACTGTAACTGCATCAATTACCTCAGAATACATTTAATCAAGTGCAATTAAGCACCACATCATTTTTATGTTATTACAAGAAATTCAATAAATATTTAAAGAGAAATTTAAAAATGCTTTGCTGAATCCTGAAAATCCATTTAAGCATCTGAAATACGAGGCCATGGGAAAACAAAAATCTGAGTTTTCCTTGTTTTGTTCCTGCAAGGTACCAAGGACTGAAACTTCAGACAAGTCAGGCTTGTCAACTTAAGAAATGGAATAAGAACACACATATTAAGAGACTGGCCAAGAAAATTAAAAGACAGAAAAGGCACTGCTTGAAAAAAAGAAAACCAACAAAGTAACACTGTCATTAAAAGAAAATGAGACTAGGTGATATCAACTGACATACTGACCAACTGAAGAGAAATTGCCTGTGCAAGCAAGACGTATTAAATATTACATCGATGACATACTGATGAACAAAAGCACGAGGAAATAATTCACCAGTACTATAAGCATACATCTGGTGTACAAGCAGTCTAGTCAGGAACTTCTAGCATGGACTACAGTACAAGCAAAGCTCAAGCATGAAACCTGTTACTATGTTTAATTTGTTCAGGCAACGCTAGTCTAGATCATAATATAAATGTACTCCATGTCATCCCCTTTTTGTCCAGTTTCATAACAAATCTATACAAGACAGTGAACTTTTTGTTCTTTTAAAACAACCAGAGAAAGAGTTTTTTTTTTTTAAGAAGCATTCAGGAACAGTTTTTTGGTTTTTTTGGGTTTTTTTTTTTTTGGCCAGCACAAAAGAAAAAAAAGAGAAGCTCCTGGAATTACAAAATGGATGTCAACCATTACCTTTTTGTCGGTATAGGAACCAGTTTCATGGAGAACAGCGACTCTAAATGGAGGCCACCAAGTGTGGAATTCTTTTACCCACTGATGCATCACAGTAGCTGGACAAACAATCACTGTTGGACCCAATCCCTGGTACCTAAAATAACGTATTCAAGAAAAAACCCTTTAATGTGAAATAAATACTCTATATTAGTGGCTCATTAAAATACACACATATTAAAATGACACACTTTATAGTTCAAGTGGAATATGAGAGCTATGGAAATTAATTGGCACTTTGTTTTTCTGGAAGTCTGGTTTTTTAAAGGAAGATGAAAGGGATACTGCTGTAAGAACCTATCCACTGAACAGTTAATGGATGCATCTATCAAGATAAACACAAAAATAGAAAAGCTCCAAACAATGAGGCATAAGGGAACTTCCTCCTGTGGTAATACAAATCAGGTTTGGGCGACTGCTGTTTCTATAAGAGAAAAGAAATCATTAACAAACAACTATTTTATTACTTTTATTAAAAAGAATATGTAGCTAGAGTCTTACAAATGGACTTACACACAGGTGTTCTGCTTCATGTTGGTAATAATACTGTACTATTATCACCATAATTTACAGGTAAGACAAGGACTCTAAAGCAGCTGAGGTCTGAGCTGGGCTTAAACTGTCTCATAAGTTTCTTATTCATAATCATATGATTGTTTCTGAGAATTACTGAGGACATTTGAAACAAAGTCTTTCTGTATATGAAGTTCAGAGCTACTCTTAAGGTTAAGAAGAGAAAAATCTCTCGCACAACAGCCAAACAAGAAATATTACCGTCACAAACAAATACCAACAATCATATAGGAAATATACTAGGTAGTGATTACTAGTAGTTATTTTTCAAATATATTTGCTCTTTAAAAAACAGAACAAAATGTCTTTGCAAACAAAGACAATAGCTACAGTTATCACATACTGATCTTGTCTGGCCGACTATGTACTATTCAAGTGGTAATAAACAATTCAAAAGATCACAGTACACATTCAAGATCACATGCATATAGCAATAAAGAAGGATTTCCCAGACACCAGCAATACCCTGCTTTAAAAAAAAACCATTGCCTTCTGAAACTGCTGACATTAAGAAATAATATTGTTTAGTAAAAGCTTATACATACGCAGAATGTTGCTTCTCTCTTCCATTATGAAAAAATATCATATAACAACCTTACATAGTCTAATTAAAAAAATCCCAGCAATCCAAGGGGAAGTTAGAAGTTGGAGATGCAAAAAATAGCTTAAACTATGCTACGAATCCAAATAGCCACTGCTACTGCTCTTAAAAATATCTATAGCAAAAAAGGCAACTGCTCTTAAGAATACGTATAGCAAAAAAGCCAACTTTCCCAGAACATGTTAGTTTTTCATTCTTCATGGATAGTAACAAGTTACCTCTGTTTATTCCCCTGGTCTGTATCAAACAAACTCACATGCTGGGTTTAACCGGTTTTTTTTTTCTTTTCCCCTCAGCTTACACAAAGACTTCACACTTCCTTTGATCAATTTTCAGAAAATTCACCCCCCCTCCGCTCGGTTGTGCAAAACCTCTTCTGTGTCTAGCCTGGCTCTAACCACTTTCCACTAGCCAACATTTTATTCTTCTCTTGAGAGCTTTTATTTTTTTATATAAAAGAGTCATCTAACTTCTTCCAGTCTGTGCTGTTTCACAAAACTAAACAAACACACACTTCTGCTTGCTACACTTAGGAGGCATCCTTCATTCTCCTAATCACTGCAACAGAATTTGCTCTGCTGCCCATCCAGTTTATATTTGTTTTCCTTGAATAAAGGTGACACTGCGTGTCCAAAGAAGGGCAATGAAGCTGGTGGTGGGTCTAGAGCACAAGTCTTATGAGGAGCGGCTGAGGGAACTGGGGTTGTTTAGCCTGGAGAAAAGGAGGCTGAGGGGAGACCTCATCGCTCTCTACAACTACCTGAAAGGAGGTTGTAGTGAGGTGAGGGTCGGTCTTTTCTCCCAAGTAACAAGCGAGAAGATGAGAGGAAATGGCCTCAAGTTGCACCAGGGGAGATTTAGATTGGATATTAAGAATAATTTCTTCACCGAAAGGGTTGTCAAGGATTGGAAGAGGCTGCCCAGGGAAGTGGTTGAGTCAGCATCCCTGGAGGTATTTAAAAGACGTGTAGAAGTGGTGCTTAGGGACATGGTTTAGCGGTGGACTTGGCAGTGCTAGGTTAACGGTTGGACTTGATGATCTTAAAGGTCTTTTCCAACCTAAACGATTCTATGATTCTAATAACATTCCAAACCAAAGTCTTACTGGTGCCTTGTACCAGGATACTAATACTGCCCTATTCCTACCCCAAATATATTGTTGTAATGTATTCTGCCCCTTTTTCACAGTTGCACAGTGCTAATAGTTCATGGTCAATATCATGTATGATCAATATACCCAAATCTCTTTCTTTTTCTGTTGCTTCTGGTTTATAAAACCCCAATTCACAGTAAGTATTATTATTAGTTCTTATTTAATTGGATGTATAAGATCTATTCCTGCAACTTATTACCAAGAAAAAGGAAGCTGTATTCATACTATATTTATAATCTTTAAGTATTCAAAAATTAGCAAAGGAAACCATGGTGCACTATAACCAACTCTATTGCCAAGCACTGGCAAATCATGCCTTCAAAATGAAACTGAAATGACAACTAAATCCTAGTGAAAATAAAAGAACAGGGCAGCAAGAGCAATACAAATTTGCTGGGGCAATGGGTTTTTATTTATGTAAGCACCATGGAAATTAATCTCCCTGTCACTCATAGTAGAGACTGAGCCTTAATGTTTAATGTGTATGATTATATCTCAATATCTTGAAGAGCACAGACGAGTAAATAATCAGCGTATAAACTTTATGGCAGAGTTTCTCATCTGATGTCTCAAATAAATGAAGCAAAGTCTGTAGTGGAAGGTAACATCTTTGTTAAACAAAATAATGTATTTGGAAACAAGCAAACTTGTGGACCCCCAAGCCCTTCAACAGGTTTCAACAACAGTTTTCAACCTAGATAACAGGCTAGAGACGGGTTACCTGAAGTTTGCTGCTGCTTTGTTTTTTCTTGTGAAGGGACCATTGGTCTGAAAGCTGTTGCTTGTTCCAACTATCTCAGCTTGTCTAACAAAAGAACTTTCCCCCTCTATAAATGTTGCTTCCCTTATATCCTTACACCACCATAGCTGCACCACTTCTACTGATACCTCACAGGACATTTGGCTTTCCGCAGCTGTATGGCTCAATAACTGTTAAAAGTGAGACAATTTTTGTAATAGTCATACTCCATGTAAGAAGTAGTTCCTTACTTCAGCTAGTCTTCAGGCTCCTTCAAAATCAGAAAAACACTGGAAGCAGAAGCGGTTTACAAAAGGAAATTTCTACTCACATTTTAAAGAATACTTTTGCAGAAAGTGTCACTGATAGAAAATAAAGCTGAATATTTTGAATGTCAACAAAAGTGATTCTATTGTCTTAATACTCAAGGGCCCCCAAATACAACAATCATTGCAATTCTGCACAGGAATGACAGTATTATCTCCATTTTACAGAAGGCCAGCTGAGGCTGGGAAAGCCTGCAGCGCCAGATTCATACAGTAGTACACTAGCTCCATCTACACGTCAAGGTAATGAGATACGAACTAGGCTGGAAGACATTTAAACATGCTGACAACACAACTGTGTCCACTCTTAATGCCTGCTTCTCAGCCAGACTGACCAGAAGGTCTTCGGCTTACTAGACTACACGGCTTTCAGATAGAAGCTAGCTAGGCAGTGTTACTGCCTTCCTAGTTCAGAGTGCAGATGGGGAAAATACTTGACTGTGCAAAGATCAAGTTGTTTGGACCCTCTGCCTTACAGCGCACAAGCAAAATCAGAGTAAGTTTCACCAAAAAATTAAACCTTGTTTCCTCCCGTGGAGGTTTCCTCCCATGATCGACTTAATGACATGCACCAGCCAAAAAATGAAACAGAACACATTATCTTACATGCAGAAAGAACACTGCAACTTAGGCGTGCAATTATATTTTGGCCTTTTCAAAGTTTTATTGTAGTTTCACTGCAGTATCTTAGGTCTTAAGCTGTAACTGCGTAAAAATGTCAAGAGATGTTCCTGAAGGATTTCCATCAACCCCAGTGGTCCTCCAACTGGGGCAGGGAATATACCTACACAAAATAATCTGTACAGTAGCATCCTTAAATCAGGCAGCCATATCAAAGTAAACCAACTGGCCTGAGTGATGGAGGACCTTTTTTATATAAAGGCTACAGTAGGAAGCATCTCGAGAAAACACAGTAATATTTTCTCTTTAAAGCATTATTTTACAATTCATGTACATGCTGAACATAAATTAAATATGCCTCTATAGAAAGTTAATTATTTTTGTTTACTATAGTACTATGATATTTGCTTAATTGCATGTAGTAATTTACATCAGGTGAACAGGCCAACAGAACTAGAAAAATCAAGTATTATTCATGCGTGCATTTGTAAATCCAAGGACACCAACAAGTACCTTTTCTGGTAATTTCACCTATGAAGAAGGAATTTTAAAGCATTGTTCAGCAACAAAAAAGCATAAAAGATCTTGTAAGAAAGGCCAGTCACTCTAACATAGTTTTGAAAAGCAACAATAATAAAAAAAAGCAGATGGAAATTCCTCTGTATAAGTCACTGTTTTTACTATTACTACTATTTTTTTGGCATCGGTAATTCCCTGTCGATCAGAAACTCTAACTTTCATTGCAAATCAGCTTGCTACTTCCTGTAAAGCATCTACCTGGTGGCTTGCCAGAACAAATATTTTAATGTAAAATTTAATAAATGGAACTAAAGGTATTACATCTAATTTAAAATTCCATATTGTGTAAACTATTGATATTAATGTAATTGAGTTTGTAAACAATCCATTTGTGGAAGCTAACCTTAGACACTGTATTGACCCAAAATATCTAGTGCGGCTCATCTGCAAAATGAAGCATCAATGCCTGGAATTCATTAAAAGTGTTACATGTTTAATTTTTCCTGCCCTACAGCTCCATTGTCTCGTAAAATTTTTCCTTTGATGTCCCCCACTAAAAGAATTAAAGGAATATTGTAATTGAAATGTCATTAATAATTCACAGGACCCTCCTCCACCAGCAATACATCTGATGAAATATTAATTGAGCTCCACAGACTGACAGTCTGCAGAGGAGCACTTGCCTGTAATTTGAACCACGAGTCCTGATCTTGCTGTAGCTCAGACCTGCCAAGAAGGCAATTATCTGGACGGTCTTGCCCAATCCCATCTCATCTCCCAGAATTCCTCCTGCCTGCTGGCAGTGCAATTCCCAGAGCCACCTAACACCTGTCTGCTGGTACCTAAAACAAGGAAAAAGAAGATGGCAAATGTTTGATAATACAGATCATAACAGAAAGTACTCATGAATTAATCATTTGGCAAGGTTCTTATACTAGTTACAGTAACATGCTGGATGTGTGTTTTACATGAGTGCTGTATTTACTAGGTCATACATTTTTGATGCACTCAGACATTACATGTGACTTGCATTCTTTATGCAACACTAAAACATTTCTAATTAAACTGATAGTCATGGTAATTAGAGGGTATTTTATTTCATGTATATTTTAAGTGTTAAAAGCAACTTGGAAAGCTCCTCTAACAAAGCATTATCTTTCCAGAAAAGATGACATGTAAGGGTCTAGTAAGTTATATTATTTGGAACATATACCTTGAACTGAAAGAAAAGCTTGACCTGTAAGGGCGACAGACTTTATACTCCACTGTGAAAACTGATCGCATCTGCCAAAGCATGCTTTCTTTTTACATAAATTCATTTAATAACATTTAGTCTCTTTCAATGAAGAGAAAAGCCAACAAGGCAAAACGTTTTGGAAGGCAAAACAATAGAAACTATTCCAGCGAATGGGATGCAGCAGAGTGTTATTATGTGAGAGCATCAGGGCAGTTTCTACTCCCAGTCATTCACTGGAAATTGTATAAGCAACAATGTAAAATACATTCCAATTAAAAGTAGTAGACTAGAAAGCAAGATTTACAATGGCAAGCTAAAAAGGGGGAGATAAGATGCTGAACTGAGAATCACTTTAGGACATGCTTTTTTATAATGATATGAAACAGCGAGACCACTAGGAACAACACACCACGTGTGTGGGTTAAATTGAAAACAGAACAGAAATAAACAAAGAAACAGTGTATTTAAATTATAATTAAAAATATAAAATACACATTTCAGCACTTCTGTGTCTTGTAACTTAGAGGAAGAACAAGGTTACTGATAAAATTTTCTTGACGGCATACATTCCTGGAGTGCAGAGGACAGCAAAGAGCAAAACACTTTTTTTTTTTTTAAATAGGGATTGTTCATTTTAGGGCATTGTCTTGTGTGCATTTCAAAATCCTGTTTCATTCTTTGAACAAACAATAATTACAACTACTGACAGCTAATGACACTAGTGTCCACAAAGTTCAATTAAAAATCAATTTATGATGAGTTCTGTATGGATTTAGAGAATGCTAAATGGAGACAAACAAACAGCTTGAGTAGTTAGAAAAAGATGATCAAAGAACACATCTAATGGTTCAGACATCATACTATCTGCTGGTGTCTCAAATGCATTATACCAAGAAGCCCTTAAAAAACCCCTTTTATTAGAAATTAATTCACCTTAAAAATGCAGCAATCTAAAAACAACTACGAAATGACTTGCAGGATTAGCTATAATTGAGTTAAGATGCTACCATTACTACCTTTTATGAAGACAAAACATTTTCTCACAGAAATATTAAAGAATTGGGAAGAACCCTAATTCCAGTCAGAAGCTGCTCCCCCAGACTAGTGTCCAGCATGTCTCTTCAGAAGACAACCATTCAAGAACTTCCTGATATTATTTTGTGTTATTTCTTATTTCATCCAGTGCTTAAAAGTTAGATGCATTCATAAGCATCTTTCTCCCTTCTCCCCGCTCCTCCTGAGAAAGTTTCACAGTAGAGAATTAAGTTTGTGAAAAATTCTACTCCAAGGTTATCTAAAAATGGAAAAGATGCAGGTGCTTTCTTTGCATAATCACATAAACATGCAATAATTGCAACTATGCAAAAGTTGAAGTAAAAAAATTTCCCCCCAATGATTTTTATGGTTATATGGAGATA
Organism: Pygoscelis adeliae; assembly: GCF_000699105.1. Lineage (NCBI taxonomy): Eukaryota > Metazoa > Chordata > Aves > Sphenisciformes > Spheniscidae > Pygoscelis > Pygoscelis adeliae. Next base: position 1,455,813 of record NW_008823922.1, on the reverse strand, counting down.
TAATCAATTCTCTTTAATCTTATGCTTTCATTGTACCAATTTTTATGTTTTCTTTTTTACTCCAAAAATAGCGTAGAAATAAAATAAGAATGTTGCCTGGTCTTCCAAAATAGTTATGTTTGGACTGTATTTCACATGAGCATTCATGCTGCAATGCATCCCTCAAAATTCACCACAGTAGCTAGCAGAGTTTAGCTGCATTGTTGCTGAGACAAAACTGCATTTCAGATGTATCAGGGAAATCTCACAGTGAAAGCAAATAATGAGGAAACCTGGTTTCTTGTTTATATAGACAGCATTCTCTCAGGCTAAGTGCAGACAGTGTAAGGCAATGTTTGTAAGTCAGTCTTGCTCACTGTTTGGTTTTGTTCCACAGCAGCACCGATGGTATTCTTGCTGAATGTTCCTCAAAGCAGACAAGTATATAGAGAAGAAACAGATTGTCCACTTTAGCAAAGAACGAACTTAAGGGTCTACTATTTCTAGCGTGAGTTAACTTCTTTGGAATTCAATTAAACTATGCAGGAAGATCACTTACAGTATACCGCTATACACCTCCTTGGGTCAATATACTCCCATGTTTTGTATTAAACGTGCTCAGAACTCAAAGTTTAATGCCTATTGACTATGGGCCTTCCTACATTGGAGATTTCAGCATTTAAGTTACAAGTCTGACGAATCATTCAACTCAATTGATCTTTCTAACCACTTAAGAAGTTTTGCCAACTGACTCATGCTTGCAGGGATACCCTTCATTAGTGAGGCTGATATCTCTAAGATTAATTTTTAGTTGTCTGCTTTATTTCAATTCCCTTCGGGTTGCTCAGACCACATATCCGTTCTCAGGATGATTACTTCTGCCGTAACTTTGCATAAACAACTGGAGACCACATATTGGCTGTGTATGGTCCTGGCAACCAAGTCATTAATTCAATTCCATTTCAGAGCTAGTGCTTTCCTTTGGAGGAACTGCAGGACAACAGTAATAATTTCTTTGAGGTTAAGACTAAGTGGTCCTGTTGGAAGGGATACCATGCACGCCTGTTATGAACCAGGGCTTTCTACTACATTAATTATAAGATTTTAGAGAGTTAGCTTTTGAAAGAGAAGATGCTTCCCTGCTGTGCAAAATGTTGCCAACAAAAACGAATTCAAGCCCGTTATGCATGAAAGTTAAGAGAGAGATTATGGATGAAGTTAACTTGTCAGCTGCTAGCCTGTTTGAGCTGCCTTTTGTAAATAGCTTTTTGAGATGAACTTGAAAGTGTCACTGGGCACCATGATCTCAAAAAACTGAACCAGAAAGCAGTCATGTCCAAATCTGTAATCCAGCATTAAATAACTAAAGAATGAGTTGTAGAGTGTTTTCCATCTACTAAAGGAATATAGAATGCACTTTCCATATTTTAAAATTTTACTGGGCAAAATGTTCAAGACTATTTTGTAATATGAATTATAAGTAGTTACTTTGAGTAGACTTGGAGAAGTTAAAGAAAAAGTTGTCTATATTTTTTACTGGCAGAAAATTTCACTCACTCCACCCAGTCACAGAAACACCTACATTTCTTGTTTTCATTTATCACAACTTGCCAACACCTTATTCTTCAAAGTAAAGTTATTCTACCACTCCACACCTCAATTAAAAGCAAGCACTTATCAATAAAAGAAAGCATTTATAAAAATAGACAAGGAGAGCTTCTCAATTCGTAGTTTAGCTAATACGCATTCACAATACTCACATCAGCCAGTTAGCATCTGTATTTTCATGTAACTGCATTTTGTGCTTGTAATAAATTAGTTTCTTTGAGGTTTGATCCTGGAGCCTTTTTTTAAAGAAATAATCCTACAGAAAGTACCGAAGTAAAAGTTGAGGCATCAGTCACTGAAGCAAAAGTTACAGCAAATGGCATCCAGAAATCACCGTGACTAATATTATTAACAGCATACAGCAGCATAATATTAAAGTACACAACACATACTTAAAAAGCTTTTTGAAGAGAAATCCTGGTACTTTGAAACCCTCTTCAAATTCAGTGTCACTTTCTTCAGAAAGTTCCTCAGCTGTTTGATGTTCTTTATCCTTCAAACGTTCTTTTTGCCACCTCCTAGAGTGACAGAAGGAGTCAACATTCAATTATTGCATAGAAAAGATACTATATGAAAACTATACTGAATTTTTGATCAGGTAAAAACCCAATAAAAATGCATTCTCCAGTGTCATGAGTTAAATAGTAATCCTTTGGAGGAGAGAATTATGCAAGTAAACGCTCAAAATATCTGACATATTAAAAGGTGCATGCACTCCTGGCTATTTAGTTATACACCTTCAGAGTTTTATAGCTACTTATAATTTTCTATAGACAGAAATACTAATATAATGGAATCAACAGTTAACACTGTCGTGGTTTAACCTCAGCCGGCAACTGAGCACCACACAGCCGCTCGCTCACTCCCCTCACGGGCCCGGTGGGATGGGGGAGAGAATTGGAAAAGTAAAAGTGAGAAATCTCGTGGGCTGAGATAAAAACAGTTTAATAATTGAAATAAAATAAATAAATAAATAATAATAAAAGAATATACAAAGCAAGTGATGCACGATGCAATTGCTCACCACCCACCGACCGATGCCCAGCCAGTCCCCAAGCAGCGGCCCCCCCGGCCAGCTTTCCCCCATTTTATGTACTGAGCATGATGTCCCATGGTATGGAATGTCCCTTTGGCCAGTTGGGGTCAGCTGTCCTGGCTGTGCCCCCTCCCAGCTTCTTGTGCGCCTCCAGCCTTCTCAGTCGGCAGAGCATGGGAAGCTGAAAAGTCCTTGACTAGTGTAAGCACTACCTAGCAACAACTGAAACACCGGTGTGTTATCAACATTGTTCTCATCCTAAATCCAAAACACAGCACTGTACCAGCTACTAGGAAGAAAATTAACTCTATCCCAGCCAAAACCAGGACAAACACCATCAAAAAAATGTGGCTACCTTAAGTTCCTAGACCCTCCATAAAACCCCCCACAAAAATATCAATAAAGCTTAGGTATTCCAAAGCTATTTTATTAATTCAACCAAATACTTATTTAACTTCCTTCACCTAGAGAAATGTGCAGCTGTGTATACTCTTATACAGACAACTCAGTTGGAAACATCACCATCTTTGGGGTGACATGCTCTAAATTTGTTACGCAGTCATTATTAAGAGAATGAGTTTTTTGAGGTTTTGAAATTACAGAGTGATTCATGCTCTGCAGCCTAACCTTATTTGGACTCTAGGCAGGTTAGAGAATTACCTTCCCATACCATCGTCCCTCTCCCTTTTGAAAAAAGTACCAAGGGATCTTCAACATCCAAGGAAATTATGGGCTTGTGTTTTAGTGACCCAAAAACATCTACCTGTAATAGTAAAGTGTATGCTACTGTTAGCTGGGTAGGTATTAACCAATGAACAGCACTTCACTGACAATTTGGGTTTTGCTGGAATTCTCCCATGAAAGTGCTATTCACTGCAGGCACGCTGAATGTGGTGTATAAACTGACAAAATCCCCAGAGAAATTGGCAAGCTACAGAACCGATGAAAAACCTCCTTATGTTACTGTTCTGGATGCAGCGCAAAAGCAGCCATATTTCATCTCATAAAAAGGCTGAAGGAGAAGGAGGCCTGAGAGTCTAGAAGTATCTGAAATATAAAACATGAAGACTAAAATTGTTCAGGTCCCAAAGAACTATAAATAGTAGCGACAGGATGAAAAGCAGCAAATGGAAAATTCAGGCCAAAAAAAGTAAGTTAAGCCACCTAGCACTGGAATCTACTGCATTAAGCGACAAACAGCCTCCCGAGTGAGATGCTGGAAAACTCATCTGTCCAGTCTTTTTTAACTCTACATTGAAGAAAACCTGGAGCATGCACTCTAGAACAGTCCTGCAGTAACTGGATGAACGAGGACTTAACAGGATGCAACAGCTTTCCAGTACACCTCCAGTTTCTGAATGACAAACATTACAGGTGAGTGAATAGTCCATTTCCCTCCTGATAAGATTTTACCATTTACCCATTACACAAACGGCTTCTTGTTAGCTTAGGTTGCCTCTGTAGCAGCAAAAAAAAAGGCAGGATAATGGATTAACAGAGTTCTAAAAAACAAAACAAAACCTCCAACCCCCTTCCCCAAAATACAGTCCATATTCTGGGAAAAAGGATTTCTGAACTATTTAAAAATGTGAGGAAATTCACATTGTCCTTTTTTTTTTTATTTTAAATTTTTAAAGTTATTTATCCTGATTTTTCTGTAAAGCTCTGCATTGCTCTCAAGCATTCGAAGATAAACTGCATCTAGAGGTTGACATGCAAATTGTATTTTATTTCCAGCCTTGCTATGCACAATCCAGTGTGCTTTAAGCTTATGAGCCGAGTGCCTTATATTTTCAAAGCTACTAGCCCAATTTTATCCATGTCAGGAAAAAGAAGCATAATCATAAAAATGTCAGTCAATTTCTGGCCCGAAGTTGACAATATGATCTGCTATGGAAACATAACTTGAACAGTTTCATTACCTTGATTTATATCCTGACCTAACTAGCCAAAAGGAGGGAGATGGAAGTCACTGTTAAAATTTTTCTCAAACAACTGCCCGTAAGACATCTACCATCCCTGACATTTTGCACTTCCAACCTGGCAAACAAACTAGAAGACACTATAAAACATCTCAAGCGTTGCTCCAAGTCTTTAAGACTTCAGCCATGCTGCTATCTAGCTCAGTCACGTTAAGAGCAGACACGACTGGCACAATGTCACGTACAGTACCGTAACTCCTTCCAGCCTGGTATGAGAAGTGCCTTCTCCACTAGGGAAAAATCCTGTCAGCTAAAACCATTTAAAATCAAATTTGATTCAAGTTTTCTATCTTGAACACATTAGTGAAAAAACCAAACAAACAGGCAATGAAGGTCTAGTGTTCCCCTTGTACTTTTTAACTACATAAGCAGTTCTGGGGGCAATTAAACCAATGATGCCTGTCTTCCTAAGGACACTACTCTGCATTCTCTGGTACGAAGTAAGGTGAAAACACTAGAAGAGACTCTTTTTGCTGTTAGGTCATTCAAAATCATCTTCCACAGGATCTGCAAACTCATAACAAGACTTAAGCTCGAGCTGTGTTTCCTCCACTGGCAGCATTAATAGAGTTTCTCTTGTCTTCCTGACCACTTACTTCAGTGAAACTTGTTGGAACTTCCACTTAAAGGTTTCTGTGTCTCTGGCAAATTTGTTTAAAAAAACTTGGGTTAGGAACAAGAGAACAGGGAAGAAGTTCAACACTTCATATACAAACAACACAATCATATACCCTTTCTCATAAAAGAAAGCTAATTGTGGCAGGTTTCTAGATCAGCTTTTCACCAGTATCTTTTGAGATAATACTTGCAGTCTGCCTTTATGGAATCCAGTCACAAACTTGGAACTGTGGTATTGTTTTATTAAGTGGAAATAAACACCACCATGTCCAAATATACACAAGTTACAGTAACTGCCAAAAACAACTGCACTGAAAAACTAAGACAACACAATACTGGACAGGTTTAGAGATCCAGCTTCACTGGAATATATTTTGATCTCTTAAGTCAGGAAGTCTTCAGAAGCAAAAATCACGATGGAGAGAAAAAGCAGCATATGCAGGGGAAAAAAAACCTGAGACGGACAAATATAGTTTTCAGTTTTCTGTTTAAAAACTGATGAGTTGCTAATGTTTACTATTGGATTGTTCTTATTTCATTATATGAAATCATGTATCCAGTTAAGAAGTAAAAAAAGAACTTAATAAAAATATATAAAGCGTCAAAGTTTTCCCCACAGACACTTTAATATATCTATCCTAACACAGGAATGGAAATCTCTATCTTAGACTAGCAGTCTGTTAAATGTTTGATTTAGGAAAATAACATTCATGCTCTGGAGTCTAGCAGGCAGATATGATACATTCTAGAGGCACAGCAAAAAAATGCATTTATTTTTGTGCAGTACTACAATGTTGTGCTATCAGGCACAGGTGGTCAATTATTCTTCTGAGTTCCAGAAAAAGACCAACGATTCAAATTGACAAATGCTGACAGTCATTGCTTCAGACTGTGTCATTACTGGAACTGAGACATGTCAGAATTTGATTATTTTATCTGACTGGATTATGACAAGACTCAAACCAAGGAAGAAAACTCCTACTTAGCACGCTAAAATCAAAACAATTGTAGATTACAAAGCTTCTGAAGTGACAGCTAGGTAAAAAATCCATATTAAACTCAAGCAGGGCAATAATTTGTACAAGAGTTTGCTTCTAATTCTATATTCCAGTATGAATCGCCACCAGCCATCACTGGAGCCTCAGTCTCCCCTGGGAAGAAACAGATTGCCCTCTAGCGTACATTGGAAAAAGTGATCCAGAAACAACCAAGAAGAAATGTTTCCGAGATTAGCTCATAGCTGTCCAGGAATTTAGGCACTTCACCTTAATATAATTACTATATTTTCTGCAAGAAGGGTTATCAATGTTGGGATTTCTCTTAAAATTATTAGATACCTAGAATTTGAACTAATAAATCCCGTACTTAATTTTCCTAAAGAAAAGTTTATTTTATACACACTGTATCTGTTACTTTACTGAAGTGTATCATTACACAAGCTGTAGTATTGAAGGCTCTGGTACTACATCTGTTCCAAAGGTCTGGAGGTTTTTTTGCCCTCAATTACCAGTTAAAAGAAAAAGCAGCAATTTGTTGTTACCACTAACAACTTTCAAAGTTTGAAGCAGCTATCCAGTTTTTGAAAGGCTGTGAACTTAATGTAAGATGTTGTATTAAGTTACTCTACGCTAAAACGTCATTACTTTCTTTAAAAAAGTGTAAATATCTAAATGGCTGAAGCAATGGGAGGACAAACGCTGTTTGCTAGACCAGATCAGTCAGTTGGTCAGTCTGGTCTTGTACCTTTCCTCAGAAGTCAAACTTTGGAGGGAGAAACAGCAGTAGCTCATATTTGACTTACCTACACAGTAACATATTGACCATTTGGTCAATATACTCCTTGCGCACCTCAGTTAAACATCATTAGTATGCCTGAACAATCAGAAAATACAGGTTTTACTATATCACCAAGGTCTCCTGAAAATAAAAGCATGACCTTTGAGAAATCTATTTTGTGTTGTCCATGGTCACTGACATAAATACAATTTTATCCTGAAAGTACAGTATGAAAGCCATATATCATACAATTAAATCTTTCTTAATATAAGAATGTATTCCAATACTAAGCCCATTTCCCACTTATTGCAATACCCTAGAAAGAAATTCTGCATCCAAACCAGTAATGAGACAATTTGATTTTTTTTTTTTAAAAATACAGTCAGGAACCAAGCTGAGTGTTTAATATAGTTTGCATTTGTGAAGCACAATATGTTTTCCATTTTATACAGCTAAGAATCCCTTACAGATTATTCTAATTTGCTAAATTGAAGCATTCAGCATTACTTTTCTGATCTAACTTTTTATGGTCTATATGGGTGGATTTAATTGGTACGTCCTAACAGATGAAATACATGCAGTTAGTACCACAAGTCTCCGTAAGTAAGTTAAGACTGATGTAGACAATTACACACTTGAGCTTAGAATGAAAGGTGTACTCAGCAAGTGAGCCAAAATACATCTTCATTTGTGTCTTGGCTTTGTCATTTTAAAGAGCAGTTAGGATGCGCTAAGAAAGTATCTTTCAGGAAAGGTAATATTTAATCCTTTTTTAATTTATAACTGTGAAACATCAAGAGATTCAGTGACTCAGATACTTCAAAGAGCTAGCACATGAAAACTGAGCTGATTTGAGAAAAACAACTTATTTTAAAGCTAATTTTATTTTTTGGTTTGATTCTTTGTATCAACTGCTTTGTGCACTGATAGCCGTTACTTCTAGCTACTCAGCTTGCTTGGATGCCACTTGGGAGACATGGAAAGAAGCAGCTTTCCTAGCCTTGCCTCTGAGCACTTGACAGCAACTGAAGAATTCAAACAACTGTACTCCACAAACTATACAGAATACACAAGAAAACACAGATATGGCACTTATCTCCCATAACATGACCTGTAATTCCTTCCTTGAAGCAGCAGGCAGATACATATTGACAACTGCTACAGGAATAGTGACCGTAAGACTGCTAGTTTTTTGTTTTGTTTTGACTCCAAGCTATTACCTTATGCAGATCCTGTATTAGTGATGTCAATAATGTAACTCATTAACGACGTATACTATATGCAGCAAAAATTACTTGGTTATACTTATGCTTTGCATTTTAATATATGCAAAGGAAAACTTTGATTAATATGCAAAAAAAAAAAATCATCTTGTTAAGTTGCAGTTTCCACATCTGCAAAGTCTTGAGAATAATACAGGAAAACCATGCAGCAGTTTTCCTGTTGAGAACAGAGAAAAGGTGTGTTTCCTATGCATTTAATCTGCATACAAGATTACTTTTATTTTGTGATCCTAGGTAAAAGAAGCTGAAAACAGGTGCATTTTCACTCATTCCATAGTCTTCAAAGAAACTGGCTCTGCCATGACCTGACCATTTCACCAGGCAGGAGGCGACAGGTTGATTCTACCAGTGCCAATTCTGAACACTTCTAGACCAAGATGGTCACTGTTGAGTATGACAAAATATACATCGATAACATGCCTGCTGATGGGGATCAAGTCACTGAGACCTTCAGCACCATCCTAGAGACTGATTACCTAATCCTCTGGGTTCAGCTGGTAATAGCCACTATGAAGGACAGCTGGGAATGATGCTACGCTACTTTTCACTGAAACTTAAACTTACCTTTTAGCTGCTTGACAGTATCCTACTTATTTACCTTACTCTCCATAACCCTGATGTTCCTTGCTACTGTTCATTATTCTTGCAAGCTACGATTTACCTTAGATGTTAACCTTTTCAGAACAGAAGACTTTCCCCTGCGTGTTTGCACAGCAACATGGCTCCAGTAACAGTAACAAGAGAAAGGCAAGACCCACGCAAGGGAAAAGAACTGAAATTACTGAGAACATGAGCTGAATTCTGTATAGTTAACTTTTACTTTTTCACATTCCACTGATCACGTCTTGCTTTGAGTGACTAGCCCGACCACTGCAAGTAGCCTTTAGAAGAAAAGGAAAGAGCCAGCTGCTCTCCCGCCTGCCGTTTACTGCAGATAACACCAGCTCCTGTTCTGAAAACAGTCTCTTTTTCTAGAGATGCTTTGCAGTCCCGCAGTTAGCTAATTATCATGCTTTAACAATATCATCGTAGTTTCCCCTTGACACAGACCAATCTCTTCAAGTCCCATCTCCGAAAAGTTTTAATGTTAAGGAAACTCATTTTCAATCTTTAAGAGTGTAGGACTGTATTCAGCGCCACGCACAAGACTAGATGTTCAGAAGACTAAAGTAATCCTAAAGGACTTTCCCCTGCCTCTCTCAGGGGTAAAATATACCATAATCTCACCCATTCGTTTGCATTCAAAAGTAAAACTGACATGAAATAAGACATAAATGTAAGCAAATGACAGCATTTCTATAGCATTCTTAATATGTTTCTTAATTCACTACATTTTATTTTCTCATGGCATTTCCCATAATGAAGATTACCTGGGGGTGTCAGCATAAAAACGTCAATGTGGACAGCTGCAGCTTAACAGCCACAATAACTGTAGCTATGAAATTTTTAAGAGATGTAGTGTTTTGGTAGCAATTACAGTTATTGATATTTCTAAAATTCATTTAGGCTTTTATTGTAACTTTAGTAACCAAAAGAAATCTAGTCTATGATATGACTTTGCTAAGGATAAATTGTCACAATCTTAACGTTATTAAAAAATGTGTTTGAATGAATTTAAACTGTGAGTCATATTAAAACTTTCAATCAAAATAAATTACTCTTGATGAAAACACTGAATTAAAAATGATTTAATATTGGTCTAATTTAAATGTGAAGAGTACAGTTTTATTCAATAAAATTGTAAATATTTTACCAATTAAGTACAATTAATTTCTGTTAATGCATCCAATGAAAAACATATTTCTTTTTGACCCTTTGGACATTGTTCAGATTAGCCTGTTGCCGAAATCTTCTATTCAAGAGCAATAAACTATGCTTTAACTTTGAAAAGTAGCATCCTGGGATTGCAAACCTATTGCCTCATATCAGCTCCTGATCTGCCTTTGTAACCTGGGATGTGAAAGTAAAGTTGGGCTCTTCCTACCTGAGGTTTTGTCACCAGTAATTCTACAACTGTGAGTACCTCTGCTATCAGAAGATACCTCTTCCTCCACAGCAGCTCAGGCTCTCACCACAGGAAGAGATGGTGTTTATACCTCTACTTCTTGAACCCTTCTCTGATACAGCTTCATTTAAATCCGGAAGATTTTTATGTTTCCATAGAAGTGCAAAATTCGAGTCTCCCAAGCATTAACCAAGTTCCTATGCTAGGCCTTATCACTGCATCAATCACCCTTCACTGACAGCCCTAATACATATTCTTCCTTTCACTCTAGAGCAGCTGTCTTCAAGTTTTTCCACGATTTTCTGGAGGACTATAAAACTACTTGAAGGACATTCAGTAAAGGTAATTAATTAAAAGTAAGCATGCTATCAACAAGCTGAAGTTCATTATATGAAGCTCAACCCTTACTCTAAAAAAGAGACAACATGCCAGTGGTTAGAGAACAATTAAAACAAAACAACCATTTTAGTGATCCTGATCTTTTGACTCCCAGTATGTGCAGAAATGTCTCTTAACTGCACTGGCATGTCTAGTTAGCATTTTAACAGCTTAACAAATTACATGTCACTTCGTTGCCCCCTCAAACAGGCAGTTGTGAAAATGGAAACATTGCTCAGTTATTGTTAGGAGCTCAACAGCTATGCTATCAGTAGAGAAAACATCTCAACAGCACACCGTAGCTACAGAGAGATCATCAACACACAGGTTATACAAATTTCATAAATCACAGATCAGCACAAGGTGTTTCAGCTGCCATTTTCAAAAATACCTTGTGTTCCTAGCTGTATTTCCCCACCTGACATGCTAGATTCTCCTTAGAAACCTTACTCAGTTTACAACCTTAGGTCATCATAGCAACAGAAAACACCACTACTATCACCACTGTCACTATCACTTCAGATAAGGATGTTTTTACCCTCACTCTCATCAAGAACGGAGAGAGGAAAACCACTGTCAAACAGAGTAGGTCTTTTTAGAGTTGATTAACAGCAGTATAAATGTCCAGTCTTCATTACTTACGTCTTCTAATACAAGTTATGCAAGAGATATCATGTGCTAATAATCAAATAATGTAGATATTGTCCTTTCCAGTATAAATTTTTTAGAAGTTTAAATTCAAAAGATCCTTTTAATATTGATTTTCAAATAAACCTGTTAGCCATATAAACTATATGTAATTGCCTCGGATTTCAATAAACTAACAGATTCTCCAAAAATAGTATGTAACCATAATTTATTCAAATGATTTCTTCTTGACTAGCAGTTAATTATTCAAAGCCAAAAACTAAGCATCTCACCCCATCCCAAACCAAAGATTTCTCTCTCGGTGGAAAGGTGCCATCCCTCTGAAGAGGGAGGGCATTGTCTGACTGCACTGTAATTTTGCCTATCAAACAGAAGACTTTCTTTTTTTTTTTTTGAAAGGTAGGTATATGATCTACAGACAAAGGCAGTACTGTATAAAAGTATAAAGCTGCCAAGTAATACGTTGTTTCATATATACTCAATTTTGGGCACATTCACAGTTCTGCAAACAGCAAAACACACACTGATACACAAATAGCTTATTACTGAAGGACCTCTAACAATCAGAAAAATCTAACAGCAAAGTCCTTGTAACTAAGAGGTATGTCTGATTCCTTTTGGAAGGCTATGATCATTCTGTCTGTCTCGTCTTCCTTACTTCAATTCCTAGCAGCGTATTACAGACGTTGCCCTTTGCATGTTCAACATCATTTGTGAATGTTACTAATACAAATGTCTAGGACTAACCTTAGTCTCTGTTTGTAATAGTCTTCATCTCCATCATCTCTCCATCTCTTTACTTTGTGCTTCCCCAGTGTATGGTCTTCTTCCTCAGAGCTTGGAAAGAAGTCAGCATCATCTTCAGCTTCTTTAAAATCTCTTTTCGCCAAATGTTTTCTTTTTCTTGACAAATTCCTGAGTTCATAATCAGAATCATTCTCAGCATGAGAAGATGCCTGCTCTTCCTCCTCTTCTGCTCCTTCTGGATCAAAGAGCTCCTCATCAGGTACATACTCAGACTCTCCACTATCATCCTCCTGTTCATACCTGAACTTCTTGGCCTCAAGATATTTCTTTTCTTTTGGGATATCCACCTTTGATTGAATCTGAAGGGCATGCTTCTGAAGTTTTCTTATGTTTTTTTTTAAGCGCTTATCTGTTTTTGACAGGGCTTTACCTCTTTTTTCCTTTGTAGTAGATGCAGAAGCTACGCACTGAACATTTTTGGCTTGTACTTTCTTCTTTGCTCCTTTGTGAAGGGATAACTTCTTTCTTTCAGATGACAGCTTAGCTTGGTCTGCTAAGTACTTCTCAAAATCAGATTCTTCATTTAGCATTAATCGTCGTGTCTTCCTCTCTGGCTTCTGAGATATTTTAGTTCCAAATGGAGTCATCTGGCCAGTACGAATAAGCTCTTCCCACTCTGTTTCCTGAACAGGCATAAGCATACTGCCAAGACATGATGGACCAGGTTCTACAACAAAAATCAGAACATCCAGCATGCCTTTAACACTTTCTGAATAACTCAAACACAGGAACAAGGGTGTTTTGTTTTGTTCCCCCCGCCCCAAGCTTTATATGCATTCATTTCAGTTTTTATATACAACTTAAAAGTCCAAAGTATTGTCACACATAATACTTGGAGTTCAAAAAAGGCAAACCCCAACAAAACAGAAGGCCTACAAAGTCAGACTGTAACTTCTACTTCAAACTACTTCTCAAACTTCATATAGGAAACATTACACATATTATCAAAATGCAAATAACTTCTGCAACAACACACAGCAGCAAGAACTACCATAAAATTACAGTCCCCCATGGCACACGAACTCTACTGTGCTCCCTATGCTGCCAATTCAACCCATGTCACCATGCTCAGTGCAAGAAACCACTGCATTCCCATATACAGCAACATCGTCCATTTTTATTTTACTACTGATTTTTCAGTCCTATTAATAAGCTTGAAATTTGACATTTCCATTACCGTACCAGGACAGACACAAATCTTCCAAAACACATAAAAGACTGTCTTCCCACATGCTTCAAAGAAAAAAAAAGAAAACAAACCCCACCTTCCTACTCTACAATACTAATATTAGGATTATGACTTTGAAAGTCAGATTGGCTGCACAGCACCTTGCCATAAAAGAGCACTTCCGTTAAACTGCATACACAGTTACTATACATATTAATACAAACTATAATTGATGTTTGAAACCAAAGAGGAGGAAAAGCTTCTGGATTCAGGAAGCTGAAGTCCAGCCTGCAATCTATTATTAGGGTCCAAAAATTTCAAAATAGCTGTACCAGAATTGCCAGCATGGCATAGTATATGGTCCCATTTAAAGCACTGTGTTTATCACCAAAACATGTTTAACAGGTAATGATGATGCATCAGGCATGAAACTCCTCCCTCTCCACCCCCTCAGTTTCTCAAACTACTGGTACTGCTCAACTCCATTTCTTCTGTCTTGGGCTCCATTCACTTCCTAGTTACATTTCATCACACTGGGTGTCTGAGTTTTACTGCATGAACCCATTCAAAGAAAAAGGATTAAAGATGCTTTTCTACTAAGAAAAGTTTACTGAGGTTTTGACTCCTGTAAGTTTTGTTGAATCAGGAGAAAAGCATGAGCTCTGTGAGATCTGGAATCCACTCCAGCCACATCTGCAATGGACAAATAGCACAGAGTTTACACCTCTGCAAACAACAATATAACCCAAAGGTGATGCGCAGATGTCAATGGGGTCCAAACTTGCCCTGCAGAATACTGCAGATTAGTGATTGTGACCAAGACACAGCCAAGCTGAAGTTACAAAGTCCAAGCTCAGTTTGCAGTCAGCAGTGAGAAAGAACACCTAGTGAAACACTGAGAGAACAAATATCCTGCTTTGGAAGAAGCCTTATCTTTATTTTTTTTAAAATCACAGTGCAGCCTGTAAAAGAGAAGCACTTCCCCCTTCCATTTCTAGTGATACTTCCCAATAGTAAGAAAAAACAATTTTGTTAATGCTGATTGATAGCATTCAGCACATAAAATGTAATTCAATCATGATGTTAGTCATCTTTATCAAATTAGCTGTGAAAAAATGTTAGGATTTCCAATTTATTAAGCCCAATACTCTAATGTGCCTCAGCCATCCCTACTGAGCTGAACGTGGATTAACATCCATTTTTAAAAACTTCCCACATGAATATGCCAAGATCTGCAATTCTGCAGGTGCAGAGAATAAGTGTTCTTAACTCGCTCTTTGAAAGCAAGCCACTGAAATTTATTTCCTTGATCTTGCAAACTAGCTTCAAACAAAAAAAGGCATTACATCAAAGTAGAACAGAACTTTCAGCCTTTTCCCATACCTTCATCTTCCTCAAATTCAATCTCATTTACTTTATCAAGAATCTCTGTTCCACCAAGAATTGCTTGGAGACGCTTTTGTTTTGCTTTGATCTTCTTTAGCTGTTGCTCCTTGAATGACAAGTTAAATTAAACATAATTTAATGTTTAATCTGGTTCATAAACTTGCTATCCTTTTAAACAAGACTTAAATTACTACATTTGCAGTATTTTCCACCAGAATCTCATATTCAAGTGTTCACAGTATCACATTTGAAACAAAAAAGTGCAAAAAAGTGTCACCACAGTATCTGTAGGGCTCCAACCCACAGAACACACACAATTTTGTGTGTACAATTGTCTTACGATGTGCATACAGTAAGATCAGATTGTTTATACACACAAATTTCATGTGCATGTTATGCATTTTTATGTACATCTTTTGAGGTCATTTTATCAATGTGTTGATTCTAGTGAAGGAAGTCCATCAAGCAGATTAGTGAGATGCACAGAGAACACCAAAAGATTTGTTCACGATTTGCAAGACTGGGTTAATGGTTAGCAAGCCACTAAAAACAGCTAGAAGATTTAATAAGATTTATTTATCATCCCAGAAGTTCTGGAATGTTTTGTTAGAAAGAAACTGAAATTGTAAATCACTCCATCATCCTAATATATGTTTGTACACAGTTAATTCAGGAGTGGTCCCAGATAATTTAACAGCAAAAACTACAAAGTGAAATGACTTTAAATAAGTGAAAAAAATCAACATTACAGATGCTGTAACAAGTATAGTTCACTACTGCTATGAAAATAATTCATAGCTAGGTCTTCTGTTACACCTTTTATCCGACTGTAACATCCTCAACTGTGTATTTTCTGGTGATGTTGTGATTCCTTGGTGTTGCTAACTTTCATTTATGAAACAAGAAATTCCAACCAGTAAAACAAAGACATAGGCAATGTAACTTTCCACATTTGTAACTCCATTCTTTGGAAATATTTCCTTACCTAGACAGGCACATACTTCAGTAAAAATCAAGTTCATGGCAAAATGAGCAATTTTTTTTTCCTTTTTGGTGAAGAACGGTTCACTAGCCTGCCCATATCTTCATGTAGCACTTTTCAAACCACAAAGAGTAAGTATATTCACGTACGGTACAATATATTATCTCCTGTGTATGCACTATTATTCTTGCTACCAGAGTACTTTATATCATAAAACACTCCCTGTATGACAGCTCTAAGGAAATAGCTGTCTTGTACCAGTCATTAATTTCCCATTTGTCTCAATAACGGAAGAATTCAGTCTTCTTTAACAATTTTTTTTTAAATACTACAAAAGGAAGAGTACTAAAAGGCACTTCTCCATGCAAAAAGCAGCTCAAGACCAGCTTTAAACATACTGCCTGCCTCCAAACAGCTTCCAAAACACTCTTGAGGTTATTAGGACCACTTTTACAGATTACAGTTTTCATACAGGGATTTATTCTTACACTTCAAGGACTGTTAGAGATGGCTAACAATGAACTCGCAACGAGGCTTGAACTTCCCCTGCAACTAACACTTGTGTAAATTACTTCATGTAATAGGAAAACAAGAAAAATACAGTGTCCAATCAGATGATCACTCGTTAGTGGTAAGTCTGGTATAACGCATTTCTTCCCACTACTTGCAGCTACTTGTTCCTAGTCCTGTGCCACTGTTCAGTACTGTCCCCCTCACTCTCTTAATTGGCCAAATTGTGAGCACATTGTTATCCAAGTTGCTGAAACGATCAAGGTTAAAAACCAAACAACTGAATGAATCAGTGGCAAACGGCCTGAGGCTGGGAATAAGTGTCTGAGGGCAGAGGACAATAATTGTCCAGTCAGGTTTATCATTAGAGAAAATATTAGGGTGAATTTCCATCAGACGGTGAGCTGATCGAAGTGCTACATTCCTGACCAGGAGAAGTTTCCCTTTTCTCAAATCTCCTTCCTATTCACAGCTGTATAGGTCTATTACTTACATTACCCTGCTGCCTGCCAGATTGCTCTACAAGCTCCTTTAACTTACTACTGTGGCAGAAAAAAGCTGGAGCAGTTTCTGCCAAATCGATGAGTTAAAATGGCTCACAGAAAGGAATGATGTGTACTGGTACAAGAAAGATACAGACAATAAAAGAGGATTAAGGAAAGGAAGGTAGGGAATGAAGACCACGAGGGCTGAGATTTAGGCCAACTATTGAATCATGCCCTAACAATGCTTTGCTAATTCTCCAAATACTACTGGGAAGGATTTAATTAAATTAATGCAAATCAGTCTTCCAAGCAGGTCCTGGAACTTCAGTTTTACAGCTTTTTCTGAAACTCGGAATAAAAATTAAAAAAAAAAAAAAAAATTCAGCTCTCACTTTCACATCTTTAAATTAGTTATTTACATCTTTTGGTAGAAAATTAAACCATTTAAAAGGGAAGGAACAGCAATTGTAGACTGACTCTGAACTACATAATTAAGCAAGAATTATATCACATGATTCAAACCTTAAGCCAAAGTACAAGCTAAGTATTGTTTTTTGGAAATTAATGTAATCCAATCACCTTGTTATATTTTTGCCGTTTTACAGAATCTAGTTTTCTGTTCATATCTTTGTTGTTGGCAGCTTGAGGTGAAAGTTGCTCAATAATTTTATTTATATGTTTCAGAGATGTTGTACATGATCTGAAAAAACAAGAAGATTGCAACGTACTAGTCAACTCTAGAAAGAAAAATAGCACATTCTCAATTCAGACAATTTAGAAATTCTAGGAGATTTAAGGTAAGATTTAAAAAAGTCTAAAGGTAAGTTTCTAAATAAGCATCTTCTATTTAAACAACACTGGAAATACTAAACACTTTAAAAAGTTGTACATCATGAAATATTTTTAAACAAAATTTTGCTAATACTAAAATTCCAAAAGCAAGGAAACCGAACAAACCACTGCAATATTTAATACTCAGAAGTTACAAGTCTGATGATGATAATAAGCAAGTGATAGTGGTTTCTTTTATTATTCAAGGTAAACAAAATGCAAAACAAAAATCTAAATGGGAAATCCCACGTTTTCGTTTTCTAATTAATAGTTTGATGCCATTATATAAGGAAGCCTATTTCTTTTACCTTTACAATTTCTCTTCTACACAAAGAATAGATGACAAGATACAAATACAGTTTCAGGAAGACAGACTAGCTCAAAGAATTAACAGCACATCAGCATTAAACTTTTGCTACTCATGCAGTACCATTTTTCACGTTTCCATACACAATATGAAATTCAGGTTGAACCACATGCTATAACCTAGTATCATCTGTTTCTGCTGTAGAATTCGTTTGCAAGGAAGGAGGCACTGCCCCACTGTCAGAAGCAACATATCTAGGTTTGTTGATTCAAATAGCAGAATATTTCATAGGGATACACAAATTAGCATCTCAAAGCATTATAAAAAATGTCAAAGAAAACTCTTTACAACATCTGCAAAGCGGCCATTATTCCCCTTGTATGCAAAAAAAAGCACTACGTAAGTCTCCTCAGTTGTCAGGGAGGAAATTGTTGGGCCACATTTCTCTCCAGCTCGAATCGGGATTCTACCACTGTTCTCCTGGGAGGTATATTCTACCAGCTCCCCAGCTATCACTGCCATCTTCACCCCTCCATTCTCTTTCAACACTTTTGAACCACCCCATCCTCTTTCTCAGTCTTCTGTTTTGTAGCTTTTTTGTATACCATCCTCTTGCATGCCTCCTACCTTTTGGCTCTTGCTTCCTTGGCCCTAGGGTCTCTTGACACATACCGCTACTGTCCTCTTCCACAAAGCTTTATTTAACAGGACTACAGAATTTAAACAGGATTTAACTTCAACCATTTTTTATTCTCCTTCTTCTGCTTAAATTTGTGTGTATATTATAGAATCATGCAGCTTCTACCATGAACTCTGTGCCAACTACTCAAAAAACACTTCTTGCCTGATTTTACTTCTAGTCACGCATTCACCGTGTTACAGGACTTTAACCAACTCTATCACGTTCTACTCATACGTCTTTACTTTTGTTAGTCCCTCTGCTCAACAAGCCAGCTGTATCTCTGCTAATTTTCTCCAAAATCAACTTTCAGACTTGCACATTGCATCTTATACAGACAAGGTGCTACAGGTCTGCATAAACCATTTGCATCATCTCATGTAAATCTCATTTTACAACTTTAAGTGGAAAGTGAAAAATAGAGGGGTGAGAAAAATCATAGGATGCTTCTTAAAGAAAAACAGGAAAATACCAACTAACTGACAGTGCCATGCACCACTTTCAATAACCGGATAATCTAATTGCAACAGTTACGCTGCTCCATTCTTCCTCTCAATGACCATCTTACTCATGACATCATCCTTCCGCTACATAACATCTGAAATTAGATTCCAGTTTTGCAAACTTAATTTCACATCTCCACACCCAAACTGGAAAATTAATGAAGTGCATAAAATTAAGCATACACATAACAAGAGAGCTATGCGAGAGTTCACGTAGGTAATGGAGGCCTACAGCACTCTTGAGCACTAAAAAACACCACTAAGGCAATACAGTGAAAGATGCACAGGTAGAATTATTTACCTGCAGTAGTTCACACAGTAACTCTACAGTGAGACTAGAAACAGAAAGGGAGATGTAAAATCAAAACTCAAAAGATTAGTGGCTCCTATCCCTCCGAGTCCTCTACTATCAATATACCATGTTAATTAAGCATTTGATTCTTTTGAAGTGTCATTAAGTACTTCATACAAGCACTTGTGATAAGGTTGTTTTGCTTCTAGTACACTCATGATGTGGAGTCATCCAAGTTACAGAAAGCACAAAACCAGAAGCAGATAACCCCATGAAGCATACAGAATTGAAGAAGCGGCACTCTTTCTGACTAGAACTTTGAATAACAGAGTATAATGCAGCTCTCCACTGCCCAGAAAACAGACATGCATCTTGGTAAGGTAGGAGAAAAGCAGAAAAAGGAGATGCGCTGTCCTCTACTGCCCTGGTGCGTGACTGAATTAGTCAAATAAGAGCAACGAAGCATTGCTCTGATGTGAAAAATATTTTCTCCTTTTTTCAAAGGTGGGTGACCTAGAAGAATACATGTGATCTAGTGCTTTCAAAACATCTTTTCATCTTCCACCTTTTAAAAACATGAGAGACAGCCTCATTAGATAGTCAGTAACAGAAAGGAACAGTAAGAAAGGACACAATTTACCTTAAGTCATCCAGCACTGACTGATATTCTTTCTCCGCATCAGCTATTTTTGTTGCTTTATTAGTTTTATTAATTGCATTATCTACTTGCTGAAGAACCCCTTGCTCCAATACATCCTGGTCATAGACATCAACTCCTAAACCTTTGAGCTCAGCGGCCTGTGCACTATACGAGATGGACTGAATCTGCTGCCTGTTGATCTGTAAAAGGGGTTGTCCTCTTCTGGGCACCTCCAAAGGAACAGCCATGGAAGTGGATGACTGGCTGGCAGAGTTGGGAACTCTAATACTATTACCCAGGTCACTGTTACAGATGTCATTTTCTTGTTCGACTCCCAATTCCTCAGCATTATGGAGGCAATTATTGCTTGAAGTAGTAACAGGGTCTTGTTCTTGGATACTGTCTGGCAGGTGGCTGTTGTCTGACGGCATCCTCTGCTCAAAGGCAATAAGAAGAGCCACATCATCATAAGAACATTCACACACACAAAGTTCCTCACGAAGACTGTGCCCAAATAGAAGTAAGCAAAACAATGAGCATGTTTCTTTATGAGAAATTCTTGTTTCAAAACACCCAGTAGTCTACTCCTCCATGAGTCCTCCCCCCAAAGGCTTCTCCACACTAATTTCCACAATCAAAAGGAAAAAGCAGCCAAAACTTCTTAAAGACAACTGTATGGAATACTGCTGGAAGATGCAGATATCAAGACAAATAAAACAACCTGTAAAAATTACTCTCCTTGCCAGAGAGTGAACTCAATCTTGTGTGTAAACAGTCATGCTCCAGAAGACTATGACATAACAAAAACATATGCAACTCAACATATCCAAAACTAAAACATACAAGTTTTTGAAACAGGATAAGCCTTGCCAGTGAAAGCACTGATGAGAACAGCTGGCTGTAGGCCTTCGTTTGACAATTCAGCTTTGAAGTAAAACATAAAGCGTCCTCTTTGTTAGGAAATTAACACCGGACTGACTTACCAAGGCAAGGCCGGAGCTGGTACTCTTTGGAGCCTTCAGGGTAAGACTGTCTTCTGAAAGGATGTATTTTTTATCAAGTTCGGGGAGAAACAAGTGTTACTAACTTGCAGGGAAACTTTAATAAGGCAGGTGGGCTTCACCAGCAACCTCTCCTAGCACGGCAGCACGGGGATCTCAGCCCCAGCTCACGGTTTTCTCCCATCAGCTCCGCACACGCACGCAACGGGTTTGGCCCTGCATTCAGGCAACGGGTTACCATGACAACCCCGCGCACCGGCCAGCAGCCCTCGAGGAACCCCCCACCCCATCCACGCCCCGCCTACACCGGTCCCCGAGTTCCCGTGCTTCACCACCTCTCTCCGCCAGCAAGCCCGGAGCCGGCGGGGCCCGGACAGGACCGGCGGCCGAAGG
>NW_008823922.1:1420932-1433951 GCF_000699105.1 Pygoscelis adeliae | reverse complement strand
GGCGCCCGCAGGCCCACAGCTCGCCCGGGGCTGGCCGCCCGGCAGGGGCCTGGTGCTTGTGGCGGGAGTGCCCGTAGACCGGAGCCGCGGAGGAACTGCTTGCAGGGGCCGCTTCAGACGTTCGGTTCCCCCCCTTGACGTGCCTTAACGTCAGGCGGTTGTCCTTTGAAAGGCTTGGGAAAGGAAACCTGATCTAGTGGCTGCAAAATTAGCCCAGAACTCGAAAAACAAGCGTTGTGCAAATCGTATCATTCGATTGCATCGAGGTTCCTCCAAGGGAGAAAAAGAAGGACGCTGCGCAGCTCGGGATGTAGCAGCAGGATGGCTTATAGGCTTAGTAAGCGACTGGCGGGAGGAGCAGTCTTTTAAGGGCTACTGTTCTCCTGCCTGCTGGGCTCTGTAGCAGCAGTTTCTTCTGTTTCCTGCGTTCCTTTCTATTTTCTCCCTAATTCTCTGGTAGTGACAAAAGCAGAAAACTAGATTTGTCTCTGGGGCTCCTTTTGCTTTCTCTACCTTCTTTCCCCTTCCTTCTCTCTCCCCATTCCAGGGGCGTTAGAGTCCTGGACCCAGCTTCTCCTCCTTTGGGCAGCAGGACTGGATTTATTGGCTGACAGCCTTGGGCCAACTGTGAGGGGATAAATACATAGCAGAACACGTTTGGAAATGTTTTGCTAAGTAAGTGCTGAGGCAGATAGAGTTTAACTCTTGGCTTTGGGACAATTTGTGATTCAGTTTGACCACAGAGTTGCTTTCTTCAACTGCTTTTTAGTTGTCCTGCTCTGTGTATTTTAATGTCATTGTTTTGCGGTGAATGTCTTGAAACAAGATGCAGATTTAAAAAAATATTATTTCGTAAATTATTCAGGGGTGGAGACAAGGCATATATAAGTCAGTGAGAGTCACGATGCCTTATTCTTCTCACACTTATTTCAACAAAATGCTACAGGCCAAGAGAGAAAGAAAGCTTGTCCAGTAATGATAATACATTTATAGTGCACCTTTGATCCAAAGAAATCCCAGGTCCTACTGACTAGTCACCCTGCACGTAGAAGATTATGATTGTAACTATGCAGAAACGTCGCAGTTGTTTAACAGAGGAATAGCAGAGGTGACGGTTGTGTATGACTAGATGTAATGTTTTAGTCATGAAAGTTTAAGGATGTAGGTTAGGGTGTACAGGGAGAGAAGATAACTTTTACTAGATTTTAGGCTTTGTCTTATAGAATCATAGAATCATTAAGGTTGGAAGAGACCTCCAAGATCATCGAGTCCAACCGTCAACCCAACACCACCATGCCCACTAAACCATGTCCCTAAGCACCTCATCTACGCGTCTTTTAAATACTTCCAGGGATGGGGACTCAACCACTTCCCTGGGCAGCCTGTTCCAATGTTTAACCACTCTTTCAGTAAAGAAATTTTTCCTCACATCCAATCTAAACCTCCCCTGGCGCAACTTGAGGCCATTTCCTCTCGTCCTTTCGCCAGTTACTTGGGAGAAGAGACCGACCCCCACCTCGCTACAACCTCCTTTCAGGTAGTTGTAGAGAGCGATGAGGTCTCCCCTCAGCCTCCTTTTCTCCAGGCTAAACAACCCCAGTCCCCTCAGCCGCTCCTCATAAGACTTGTTCTCCAGACCCTTCACCAGCCTCGTTGCCCTTCTCTGGACACCCTGCAACATCTTCACACCGTGCCTTTAGATATTTGTACACGTTGGTGGGATCTTCCCTTCCTTCTTCTTTAGGCTATACAGTCCTAGCTCTTTCCAGCCTTTCCTCACAGGGGAGATGGTCCAGTCCATACTCATCTTAGTGGCCCTTTGCTGGACTCCCTCTAGTAGCCCCATCTCTCTCTTGTACTGGTAAAGTCCCAGTCTCTAGACATTGATTGACATTTTCTCAACTGTGTTCCTACAGTGCATTGATGGAGCCCACATTGCGGTAGTGAAACACTGTTGATAGATGAAGTACCCAGCGATACAAGCATTTCAGACATTATTGAAACTTTTTTTTTGCCAAATTTGTGGCATACCTAACACACCCACAGAGTCCCTACACACTTGCTCCAAGAGTAGGACTTCTGTTACTTTTTCTCATACATCACCACCACTGACGGTTTTAGTGAAATACTGTATCCTACCAAGTTCTCCGTGTTGCCAGCTCTCTGTGACACATTATACCATTTCCTTTAATACCCATTAATACTGTGAGTATTAACAAATAACTCTCAAAATTGTTGGTGGCCTGGCTTTATTCTGAACTACAGTTACAGGTCCTTGACTGAAGATGTTCCTTTCCCTTCCTTCCATTCCCTTATTCCCTCCAGCCCCCAATGTCTGGAAGTCTTCAGAAAACACAGAACTGGTCCTCTAAGGTCGGTAAGGGCACGACTCAAAAGGTCAGCAGGCAAATAAAACAGTGCTTAGTTGATACACTCTTTTTTGTTTCCTTTGCTCTGAAAGATGCTATTACTTCAAATATCCTTTACTTAGTATTTAATGACTAGAATGAGGAGGCTTATTTTTAACCTTTTTTGCCATGTTCTGAATACGAGGAACTATGCTTTGTAATTGCTGAAACAATTGAAAATGTGGAGTGCAAAGTCTTTCAGCAGAGTGAGAAAGGCAGCAACCAGGGGGTATTTAAGGACAGAGCAAAATCAAGCTGTTGTCAAAACTAAACTGAGGGGTAGGCTCAGTTTTCCAGAAACTGATTAATGAGGGGGAAAAGGTAAGTTGTCCTGGAAGAAGGAAAAAAGAGCTTTATTATTTGCTAGAAGAGGAGTTTTCAAATGAAAGGCTGCTGCTTTCCCAAGCTCGAGAGGAAAATGAGTGAAGGTTTTCTTAGATGTTAACAGACTTCTATGGGTTAACAGTTCACTAGTGTGGGAGATGGTCAGTACTAAGTCCAGAAGAAAGAGGCTATAATCCAGCATTAAACACTGTTGCTTCAAGGCAGGTACTCGCAGAACAAAGTAGTTACACTGGTATCCTGACTGTGACTCCAAACGTCCCTGGTAGAGCTTGCTCATGAAGATCCCAATTGTGCTCTGTATATGAGGGGATGTATGGGACTGAAGATGATCTTTGTGGGAGTGTTCTGAAACCATGGTATAAAAATGTGGGAGGCCCATCAGGCAGAGACTGATTAATGTCATCTGTCTGTGAAACACCATGTACACTGGGAATGATGTATAAATAATAAGCTGATTGTGCAACTGGTCTGTTGCAAACTGGGTCAGGCTCCCAGGTGGTCTGAACGAAGGCTGTTCAACTGAAGTCTGCTGAAGCCAGGTCTCCCAGCAGTTGAAAATCAATGTGGCTCCATTAAAGTCAGCAGGGACAAATTCTGTAGGCTTTTAAAGCTAGTTCTGTGGTGGTCCATCCTTGATGCATTTCCAACACTGTGCCTTTCTTTACCTCTTCTACCTCAACACATAGTTTTGCTTAAGCGGGTGAGATCTGTGGTTTCGACCTGTTCCCAGCCTCAGCTATTGCCTGGCACTGTCCATTACAAAGGCTGTAAAAGTACAAAATCCGTATTAAAAAACAGAATGACTTTGAAGTTATGTTTTCAGTGCAGTCATTTTCACAGAGGAAATTAACCTCTGATGAACGAGAAGTTCAAGCCTGCTCTCGGCTACGTACACACATGGCTTCTGATCCTTTCACATAGTCTGGTAGAGTCCCATGCATCCACATTTCTCGGTATTTTACTGCAGTATTTCAATGCATTTACCTTGATTTTAATTTTTTTTTTTACATGTAGATGACTGCTAGCTGCAGTGCAGCTACTCTGCTAAATCACTGACAGTGTGGTTTCCTGGGCAGGACTAGTTCTGCTTGTTTGGTTAGGGTTTTTTTTGATGTTCTTAATGTAGCCACAATCTTCACCCCCCTCACATACAAGAATTAGTGATGACACTAAATCCTTGCTGGAGCTGGTTCTGGCAGCTTTTGACATGCAGTAATTATGCTCTTTTGCTTGAACTAGCAAGACTGGGAAATTAAATTGCGTGGACATCTCCCCTTTCTATCAGCCTTGTGGGATTACTGGGAAGGATCCTGGCAGAGCATGTAAAGCAGCAGCTCGGAGCTCAGCCATCGGTTCTGGAGGGCTGTGAGGAAATGCAAACAGGCTTCCAAGGAAGCTCAAATAGAATAACAACTTGGGAAGGAAGCAATTTGTTTCTGTGACTCTGAATTGGGTAATGAAAAATCAGGTTCTGTAAATTATTGTCAGTGATGAGGGGGAAAGGGGCAGTGGTTTAATTTTTAGTCCATCATTTTTATTCAGTTTCCTACTCTAAAAAATTATCCTGAGAGTCATGGCCTGGGAATTCGATGAGAAACACATCCCAGTGATGTACCCAGTGTACCCAGTAATAACCTGCCATGTATAAGTCCCTGGTTCTTAGCAGGAGATGATCCTCTTAAGCCCTTTAGTGGCCTGGTTGTGCTGTTAAGGGTGTGCCCTGCTGACAGTTGGCCAAATCTTCAGTCTTGCTTTTTCAATTAGGCCTTTTCTCCACAGGTTTTCATATGCATTTTGCCAAACTGAAGGCTAAGGAAGGACTTTGTGACAGAACATGTTTATGGATTTTATTCTGAGGAAATCCTGTACATGAACTACGACTGATTGCAATGGAGCAACCGCACAGAAAGGCTTGGACTGACCGGCTAAGAAAAAGGTAATCCGAACCACTACATTTTCAGAGTTAAATGACCCCAGGATTTGAACATCATCTTCGAGCTCTCATCGCACAAGTGTTTACATGCATTAAGGTGACCTGAGATGGCTGAGCCTCAGGCATGTGACTGCTACTCTTATTTATGGAGCAGTCCCAGTGGACACAGTGCTTTGCTAAATATTTAAAGATGCTCCTTCTCCCAAAGTGGTTAGGCCTAAGATTTTCATTTATTCATAGATTCATAGAGCTTAAGGCCAGACGGGACCATTAGATCATTTTTTTCTGACCTCCTGTGTGACACACAGCAAAAATTCTCACTCAGTAACTCCTGTATCAGGCCTGTGTCTTGAAGCTGAGGTAGCACAGATGGCTTAGCAAGACATCACATTTTGATTTAAATACACTGAACAGTAGAAAATCCACTACATGTCTTGGTAGATTGTTCTAGGGGCTAATTCCCCTTGCTATGAAAAAACATGTTTCAAGTAGCCTGAAACACACTAGCTTAAAAAACAGCCAGGTGCTTAAATAAGGGGCTGGCTTGTTTAACATAGTGGAGGGAAAGACTCCAATGGAATTTTGGAATAAGCCTCAAACACAACTTTGTAAAATCTTGAGACTGAATATCAGGAGAACAAAATTTCCCTTACCTGCTTAGAGGTCTGCAATGGCATGGACACTTCAGGTTCCACCTAAAACTTCCCTAAGCAGTTACGTGCTTCCCTGTGCTATGGCTGTTCCTAGAAATGCTGCTTTTGTGGCTGAGCTGATCAGCTGGGTACGCTTGTCCTGCCTGAGGCCAGCTTAGAAGGTGAAAATCCCAACACTATGCTAGAGGGGTCAGTTAGTCAGGTATGGAGTGTCCTAGTGCCCACAGGCAGCACCGTTCTGTTAAAAACCAAATGGCAGTGGCAGGTTTTAGTGCATATCAGTTTAGCTTCTCTAGTTTTCAATCCTTTCCTGATGAAGTATCAGCTGTGGGTCTGAGCCAACACCCTAGGAGATTTCTGTGCTGGTGGTGAAAATGCTATACACTGAGGCACACTGACACTTGTAAAACAAAACGCTAAAACTGTGAAGTTGTGATGAAAATAGATAATAAATGATTTAGGGGCTGCATTACTTCTCAGGAGGACACAGAATTGTTGGCAGCATTGGCAGAAATGGGAATTCCATCCACAGTAATAAAGCGTCTATATCTCTTTGTACCAGCGAGTTGAGTGGCAAGTATCTCTCAGAGCCATGCCAGCGTAATAAAGCTAATATATCAACTTAAGAGATGCTAAGCTCTTTGAAAATAATTGTGTAGTTGGCAAGCAATAGCTTTTACTCTTTATATTGCAGAGAAATAAAACTTTTTTTTCCTCCCGCTCTCTCCCTGCTGTAGTGCATTTAAGAAATTAAATGCAGAAATCTACTCCTAATGCACTATTAGATTGGAAAAATCATGACTGCAAATGGGAACAAATTCCAGAAGTGAAGGTTTCTCCCACTACTTTACTGTGGTTAGATTGCTCACCTTTTGTACTTCCAACAAATACTGCTGGACTAAGGCTCACACATAAGGAAGTTCTTGACAATGCCAAATTTTTAGGAAGGTTCCGTGTTTGTGCTTATTTGGGCTGCACGTTTCTCCAGAGGAAGAAAAAAGCGACTTTCTAGCCGCATCTGCTGCAGCTTGTAGAGGACTGCTCCTGAGCTTGCAGCCAGATCATTGCTTCACATGTGTCTTTGCTATCTATCTTTTATAGCTGTGTGTATACAGCACTTTTTAAGGCCCTGTATAAAAAGCAAACAAATAATATCAGTTTTAAGTACTGAGTAAGCGTGTAATAGGGTGTTGCCGGAGCAATTGCAGCAATCTCCTGCAGACAAAGAGGGTAGTTGAACCTGGAAGTTTATTGAGTCTTTGCAAAACAGCCTTTCACATTTTGTGCACTTCATAGCTGTTCAGCGGGAAGCTTATGACGAGGCCCTTGTATCCCAGAACGAGGGTCTTCTGCTGCCATCTTACCCAGGCAGCCGTAGGCTGCTGCTTTCTCACCTGCTGACGACCTGTGCTAGGTCTCCTTGCAGTGACTAGCACGTATGATGATTCCTAAAGCTCGCTGGCAGAGTCATGCTAAGACCGTGTTTGAACTGTCAGATGGTGCCAGGAAGAGAAGCATATGAATATTCAAGTACTCGAAAATCTTTCACCTCCTCAAAAACTGGGCTGACAGAGACCCGGTAGAGGCCACCTGCCTGCTTTAACACTAGAGGGAGGCATCACCTAAAAGAAATCACAAAGGCTCCTAAAATAGCGCAATTTAAAACTATTTATATGTCTTGGAAGGGAACAAAACACTGATTTCTTTTTAAAGCCTCTGTTTTTATTGGAATACATTATGGGAGGCCTCATTTGTTGCCCAGAATGCTCTTGGCCTGAGTGAAATTCAACCTCCCTGATGGGGCAGGCAGATTCAGCTTGCGCTGCTCTGCTTTGTCTTAGCTGGGCTCTCCTGGGACAATCTTATGCACAGGGCCTGGAGGTAGTTCAGCCTCTATAAATAGCTCATTGCTGAATTCTTGTGTGAGCAGATTTTGAAGACTGTGCCAAAGGATAAAGAGTTGTGTTGTTTTAGTTCACTTCAGACTGACATACTCAAACAGATTTCCCTGTCTGGCCTCAGTTTGTACTCAAAGCAGAGGCCAGGAAGATGAAATGTCAGTGCCTCACTCTGTATTTATTTCTCCCTAATTGCAAACCTATAAGCCAAATAATAGGGATTGACTTAATGATGGTGGCTATGTAGGGATGATGGTGGTCCCTGAGGAGTCTTTCCCTCTCCCCATGTACCCCATTAGCTCCTCCCGTTGCAGCGTGGATCCTGTACCGTGTAAGGGGTGGATAATGCACAGCTCCCTCATGCGTGGTGGGACTGCTTCCATGTCTGTAAACTGCATTTTGCTAGGTTGCATAGAAAGACCATAGAAAAATGTGAATAGTTATTTGAGGGCTCCACAGCAGTTGACAGTAACCTAGAGTGGTATAAGGCATATACTGTACTGAGCAGAAGGTTGGAAGTTACATCTCTAAAGTAGGGACCAGGTAGCTGAAAAACCTGCAAGTTAATTCCGGCAAAGGGAAGAGAGAGTATGATTACTTCCCAGAGTTCTTTTCCCCACCCCTTATTGTCAGGAGTAAAGGTGGTTCACGGAGAAGGGAAGTGGGGTAGGAGAAAGGGCCCAGGAGCTCTGGGTATCCTGCCCAAATCTTTCAGTGAGCTCTGTTCAATGGAGATGCTTATTTCTTCTTCTCCTAGACTTATATCTGCCTTGCCTCAGCTGGTGAGCACAGCTACTCCTAGCAGGGAAAGGGGGAAAAAAAGTGCTCTGAGGCAGTCTTTTCAAGTCAGGTAGGAGGGATGAAACACTGCTGAGGGAGCAAGAGAGGCAGAGCTGGGGTGTGCAGATGGGGACAGAAACAGATGTGAGAAGGAAATGTGTAGAGGGGGACCGGAGAGGAAAGAACAGATGTGAAGAGAGAGGGAAGGGCTGTTATGAAATCTGGGGACCAGAATTAATTGCTGAGCAGGGCAGTGCAGAGGTATAATGGTGGCTGTTTTGAGTGGATTTAAATCTTTGAATTTAAGTGAGGTATAGCATACATGCTGATGGGCCTATATGCTCTAAGATCACTGTGATGAAGGTCTTGAGAGGCAGAAGGTCTGTTGTCAGAAGGTGTAAGTTACAGACACTTCAAATGATGGCAGCAATTTAAAAGAATAATAAAATGTGTAAGTTACAGCTATCAAGACCCTGTTTAGAGTCACTTAAGCTGTTCCATGAATTTATCCTTTAACAATTTTCAGGCAATGCCTTTCGTTCTTTTGGCAACACTTAAAATGTCCTGAGTCTCTGCTGAAGTGGGACTTGGTCCACTGTTCCTATTGCATCGTGCTGCTCCAGCTCAGCCATATACTGCTTCTAATAAAGGAACTTTCACAGTGTCTGTCCGCAGTTTCATTCTGTTGAATCCCTTGGACACCTCATCATCTGTGATTCTCACCAAAGGCCTTGCGATATGTTTTGTTAAACAACTAAAAGAAAATTGCGTTGGGAAAGCTGCTGATGTGGTTCCTTTTGCCTTTCAGAACATAATCCTGCAGATCTGTAGTTATTATAGCAGATCTCTGTTTAGAGCAAGGAAGATTTCTCAAGGTGCTGTTTAAGACTTCCTGATTTGTGCTGCAAATTGTTAATCAGTCCATGACAGCATAAATAAAATTAAAGGGTTTAATTAAAACTAATGAATGAGTGAATGGAGAATACACAGCATGTTCCACTTGCAGAGCGCTGGTGCTGTGAATAATTAAAATGTCACAAAGTAGGAGATGTCTGGGTAAAAATGTTGGAGCTGCAAAAACAGAGACCCCTGAACTTCGGTAGTTTGGGAAGGTTTTGCTCTTTAAATTGGTTGAAATCGGTTTATGTAAGCTAGGGGAAAGATACAAAAACATATACAACTCTGATTTTTATTAGGATGGAGTCAAAGTTGGAAGCTTGGTGCCAAACAAACCCTGCATTTTGGATCAGTTTGCCTGTCTCTGAAGATCTAACTGTTTTCATACTGTATTAATCCTAAAACCGTATCACCCAGGGGATTAGTTTCTTCTTTTGTCTCATCTGTGACTGTATTCTTGCAAAGTAAACTTGTTATTGCAGGCTATTACATTGTTGTTACTTGTTAATGTTCTATCTACTCAAAGCACAAGCATTCTTTTGATTTAAACCCAAACCTGAACCACAGCCTGAACTGGATCTGCCTTTGGCTCAGGTTTGGTATATGTGACGTGGTCAAATAACAGGCCAAGAAAATCATTTTAGCTGGACTGTTTTAAATAGATCCAGGGAGTTAGAAAGATGAGGCCAAGAGGCCAATCAGGCTGTTGTAAAGCTTGGGATTACAGATTAGACCCAGAATATCAGTTCTAGCAATAATAGGAAAACGTCTTCCATCTTGCTGCTTTACAGTGGCTTGCTATTGTCTGTGGTACAATATGTTTGATACCACCCCTCTGTGACCTATTCTGAGGTTGGCGTTCTCCTTCTCCTCAGCACTGGACTTTTCCCCAGATCTCCTGATCCTATGACATCTTCTGAGGCAAGGAGCCTGTTGGAGGATGGAATAGGATCTGGGTAAATGTCCTGGCTACTGCCATCACTGATGAAATAGTAATGCCCCCGCAGTCTGCTTTCTGTGTCATAATGACCCAAGGTGAGCATCAGTGAGGGACTTTACTCAGTGTAGGGGTTTAACTACATGTGTTGGGAGGTTTAAAAGGTACCATACCTCCATCAAGTGCCTCTAGAGGCCGTGATCTAATGGTAGGCAGTATTGGATGCAAGTTAGAGTGGGGTGAAAAGGTGAAGATCATCTATGAGGTAAGTGGCTCTGCTGTTGTATAATCCTAGCTCTGTATCATGTAATTTCTTAAGATGGCTGAGTAAACAAATTTACCATGAGAATTTCCACCAATTTAGCCTGGTAGGTTAAGACTAGAAGAACAGTGCAACTTCCAAGTGGCACCATGGAGTCTTCCGTGTCCAGACTGGGTGTACAAAGCCTCACTACTAACGATACCCACAACATATACCCTCTCAATGCTTGGCTGTCTGTTTAGCGGAAGATCAGACTAGATTATGATAATGGTCCTTCTGAGCCTTAAACATTTATAAAGGGATGAGCAGACTTTGCCAGGAACTCAAGTGATTTCTTAATGTTACATTAAATAACATTTAAAAGTATGGCATAACCATAACATATTCGCCGTTGGCTTAATGCTTTGACATTATGAATAGTGTGGAAAAAGGTATCTCAAAAATGCATTTCTTTCAGGAGAAAAGACTTTTGAAGAATATGGAGTATTTATGCCTAAGGTTTTCTCTTTCCATCTATGTTTTTGGCTTATTTTGGTCCAAAATTCAAGTATTTTGGAAGCAAAACATTGAGAGTCTACTTAAGAAAAAACGCAGTTCTCCCTGCACCTCACTTTGGATATGTTTGAGTTGGGGGAAGTTATGCTGAAGAAAATGTGGGCCTTTCAATATGCTACAAATCCCAAATATCTATACATTATCAAAGCAGACTAGACTTTCTGGCTCACCTTATATCATTAGGGGCCTTGGTTACCCAGAAAAAATAATAATTAATAACCAACAATTGGATTTAATTAGGTATGGTCAATTCCTCACATAAATTTTGTTGATTTATGTGAATTCTTAGACTTTAATGGCTACATTAATAATTAACTACAAATTAAAAATAATCACAAGTGCAATTGTGAAAATACCTTCCCACTGGTTACTTTATGATTCAGTTTCAGTTAAAGGGTTCAGTGCTCATTTTCAGTCAGCCAGGGCTTGTATGCTGGTCCTGGTGACATCACTGTAAATCTGGGGTGAGGTTCTTACGAAGTCAGTGGCGTTACTCCAGATTTACATAGGTCTAGCCAAAAGCAGAGTCCATCGACTAAAGCATTCCCTTATCTTCAAAGGGAATTGGTTTCATCTCTAATAAAATATCTCAGGGCAGCCTAGGCTAAGCCTGGTTATTTGGCTTCACTGAGGCTCTTTGTGTGAATGAATCTTTTTAGATTTGAGCCTAAAAGGTTGAAATCCATAAGCAACCTTCCATAGACCTCACTGGAGCAATTTCCCCATACTGTGCTAGTTTCAGCAGGGATAGAGTTAATTTCCTTCCTAGTAGCTGGTGCAGTGCTGTGTTTTGGATTTAGGATGAGAATAATGTTGATAACACACCGATGTTTTAGTTGTTGCTAAGTGGTGCTTACCCTAGTCAAGGACTTTTCAGCCTCTTATGCCCTGCCAGCGAGAAGCTGGGAGGGGGCACAGCCAGGACAGCTGACCCCAACTGGCCAGAGGGATATTCCATACCATGGGACATCATCCTCGGTATATAAAGCTGGGGGGAGTTAGCCGGGGGAGGGGTGACCGCAGCTGGGGAACTGGCTGGGCATCAGTCGGCGGGTGGTGAACAATTGCACTGTGTATCACTTGTTTTGTATATTCCTTTATCATTATTATTATTGTTTTCCCTTCCTTTTCTGTCCTATTAAACTGTCTTTATCTCAAACCATGAATGTTAATGTTTTCTTTTTCCCCAATTCTCTCCCCCATCCCACTGAGGGGGGAGGTAGTGAACGTCTTTTTGGGTCAGCGATGGCTTGTGGGCTGGTCCTGGTGACATCACTGTAAATCTGGGGTGAGGTTCTTACGAAGTCAGTGGCATTACTCCAGATTTACATAGATCTACCCAAAAGCAGAGTCCATCGACTAAAGCATTCCCTTATCTTCAAAGGGAATTGGTTTCATCTCTAATAAAATATCTCAGGGCACCCTAGGCTAAGCCTGGTTATTTGGCTTCACTGAGGCTCTTTGTGTGAATGAATCTTTTTAGATTTGAGCCTAAAAAGTTGAAATCCATAAGCAACCTTCCATAGACTTCACTGGAGCAAATCCAGGCTCTATAGAGCCTCTGCTAAGAGGCTTTTCATTATGGCAAGATGCAGTTAAGGTTGTAAAAATTTGTTGGGCTTTTCATAAGCACGCATATAAATACTTATATTTCCTGAATTTCAGAAGCTGCCAAATATGATTACAATGTAGCTAGAAAGAGGAAGGGATGAGGTGTTCGGGCCTCTGTCCACGCTGGTCTGTTTTTGCCAGGGATAGCTCTGGTGAGCTATATTCTCTTGCTGTATGTATCAGCACGATATTTTTTTCCAAACATGGATCAATCAGTTACCTCATTAGTTTATTTTCTTAGTTACTTGTGAAGTGATCAAAAGCCCAAACTTCAGATCAAGATTCCTCAGTGAATAGTCCCATGTTAACTTAGACTTACTGAGTTTAATGCTTGCTACACGGTAGGGTATATGGTGTATACTTCTAGGACCTAGGAGCTCTGGTTTGTATTTTGCCATGTGGTTAGGTATGGCAAGGCAGAGCAATACCTTTGTTTAGGTATACACAAAAGGTATTGCTGTGCTTTCCTTCAGGACACATAGTAGGAACTGTGAGCCAGTAACTTCTGCATTAAAACATATGTCTTTGCTCAGTCCATTCAGGATGTTGGCACACGTCTTCCCCATTCCTGTATCTTGCTGGAAGAATAATATAAAGTAGATCTAGGATTGATTTACAGAGCCCAAGATTTTTATCTGATGGGTTATTTGCATCTTTTCTGTGTAAGGGAATGGTGGCATGGTGCAGCTTTTCCCCTACCGTCTGGTAGGCTGGTTGATACTCCTGGAAGCGTCTGTCTT
>NW_008823922.1:1415585-1420902 GCF_000699105.1 Pygoscelis adeliae | reverse complement strand
AACACAGTGCTCCCAGAACTGCTGGATGAGAGTAGGTGGCAGCACCATGCATGCACTGTAAGGAAAGGCTGGAGAAAAGATGTCTGGGGGTAGGCTGCTGACACCAATATGACTTTGCCAGCATCCAGTATGCTTTCAAGTTGCTCCCAGGAGCGGTCCTAGTGAATTGTCCTGGAAGGGTCCACAAGATGAGCAGGCTGACCTAGCAGATCTAGGAGCTCATAGCTCCTGCATCAAAAGGAAGCTTGCAAGAACTTTTTCAACATATCCATGAACAACCATGTAGGGAAGAGGGGATTCTTCCTTTGAGTGCGATTCACCCTAGACCTCTCACTGTTAGGGAAACCTTTGTGTTCTCTGAATGTTTTGGATGAAGATACACTGTTTTGCAGTCCTTCTCCCTGTAGAGTAGCTGGGGACAGCATTCATTTATAACCAGAAGTATTATGACAACGTTAAAAAACAAAATTTAGACTAAATATCAAAGAACTTCATGACAGCTAAATTTATTACAGTTAAGTCAGCCTAAAGAAACATCAGAAGTCCTGTAGCATGGGTCACATACAACTATGATATACCCAAACCCGGGAGAATACCGTGTAAGGAATAATCTTAGATTCTTGTATCTGGATGATGAAGAAAAAGAACAGTAGGGCAAGTAAAACACTGGGGCAGGGCTCCAGAGGGGCTCAGAAATCTCTGTCCCTAGTATGTAATTGGAATTGCCCTTGTTGCATCTTGTGTATTGCTGCTCGTAGTATTCATCTGATTTTAGACTGTTTATGCCAGCAGGCCATGGAGTCATGCAGCTGTGAATCAACTCCAATAACTAGGGTAGGATCAATACCTAATTCTATAAAGAAATACTTTTAAAAAGGACAGGAGACCAAAGCTAGGATTAATAGAGCCTTCCAGTGTACACCTCCAATTGCACGTCAGAGAGTTGTCAGTATCCCTGATACAATTTACGCTGCATCAAAAACACAAACCTCAGCAAGTACAGAAAGTGAAAGCAATTTTGGAATGATCTGTGCTAGAGCAATTCCCTCCACAATAGGTCTAAGCTAACCCAAACTGATGCTTTTTACACAAATGATTATAAATAGAAGCCAAAATTTTGTCAGACCAATAGTGCAAACTTAACATATTGGCCCCTTGGTGTCATTTGAAGAAAATTAATGCAGAGGGCCAAAGAGACAGAGTCTGCAATATGTAATGCTCCGGAGACATAGCTGAGATTTTGTTCCTAGTGTAGCAGAAACAAATGCTCTTGGCAAGTCATAGGGGAGAAATAAGACATGTGCATAAGTAAGATTAATCAGTAAAGCCAGTGCCTATCTCATGAGTCATATCTGACATCAAAAAGTCCAAGGTTGTTGCATGTTAAATTTGTGCTACTACAGGAAAGGAAAAATAACAAAGAATCTCCTGTGCAAATTGTGCTGTAGCTTCGGAGAACATGCAAACACTAGTGAGAATGGGGGCAGGGGAAGAAGGAGGGGGGCTTTCTCTTTCTTCTCTCAATAGAAAACTAAGTGTGGAATTGCAGCCCAAGCAAAATCAGCGCCAATGCTCCTGTGGCTCTTAGTGGGGCCAGGTCCTGCCCGTGGTTTGTATATACTGGGTTACAGTGGAAGGCCTGAGTTTCTCAGCCTTTACTCAGGCAAACTCTCAGGGAACTAAGTGGGACTGAAAACTGGCCAAAGAGCCTCAATCTCTGTGCTGAAAATGCTAGATCTGTTAAACCAGAGGCAAGGGAATTTTTCTTCAGTGAGGGTCAAATAGGCTTTTCCTACACCTTTGGTGAGCTACTGTAGTGTGATTGAATAATGAGGGGCCCAGGGGGAAAGAAGTGGCCACCGGAGCGTACAGCTGTGGTGCTGCAACCCCCGGGCTGCAGGTCCCCTGCTCACCTCCCCTTCCACGCAGCGTGTGCAGGAGCGACCTGACGCAGAAGTGCCGCTTCTCTTGCTTGCTGACCAGTGGCGGCTTGGTGTGTGCTGCTTTGTCTCCCTTTGCAGCAAACCACTGTGCTAGCTGTCTGCCCTTTCTGCAAGGACGGGGAGGGGTGGAAGGAGAGAGACTGGGTTTCTGCAGCATTGTTCTCTGTCTCACTCCTAGATTTCCTGGCACAGTTGATGTTTGTGATGCACTGGGCATGGTTTTGCTCTGCATCAAAGACAGCTCTCCGCATGGTCCAGGAGAAAGCACAGCAGAACCAAGAGGTGTTCTTTCAGGACATGGGGCAGAGATACCTGGGCTTGCTTTTTTAAGGAGAAGTGTGTTGAAGGGGGCAGATACAAGGACTCTTTATGTGTTTACTGCTCTTTTCCTGCTGGTCTCTCCCCCAGCATTTTTCTGGGTCTTACTTTCAGAGGTCAGTGGACCTGTCAGGCACAAGCCACCCTCACTGTGAGCAAGGGAAGGGGGCAGTACTTTCACTATAGCAGAGATGACTGTCAGTTGATGGAAGGACTGCACCTCCTCTTGGAGAATCACACTTCGAGCTTCTGCTCAGGACATGCAGCTCAGTGATGCTCCCACATGGGCCCAAGCCTTCAAGGCACAATCTGGCTCTACTAGTTTTGTGGCAGTGGTTGTCTAGGCAGGTTCCCCCAGGATTGAAATGAGACCTCCTGTGCTGAAAACAGTTGGGTCTGTCCAGACTGAGCTGAAGTGGGCTCTGTAATTGAGGTTTGTAATGGGCTTATATCCTTGAGGAAATGACCACAGGGCTTGGGAGGGGTTGAACAAGGACTGGCCAAACAGTGGCCTGTAGGAAACAGCCACACAAGTGTCAAGTATTGGGAATCGTGGGCACCAGGGCAGGAAGGTGGGTGGATAGGGGTTCCCATTTAATTTCCATGGCAGGACTCTTACCAGCCCTTGGTATGGAAAGCATTGTGGAAGAATGTTTGTTGCTGCAGTGTCAAAACCGAGCTGTTGAGCTGGAGTTCCATGTTGCGCTCTGTGTTAAAAATGCTGTCCTGCTCCCCTCTGGCAGAAGGAAGGCTAACAGCTATCCTGTTCTTCAGGGCAACATTTTCCCCTTTTGTTCAAGTCCATTTTTCACTTGCCAGTCTTCTCAAAACAGAAAAACCAAGTGGTACCTTAATACAGTTTAGGAGATCAACCACCACACAGGCAAAATAGGACTCAGTGGAATAAAATCAGAAGGGGAAAACATGCCCTGCTTGCACCACAAAGTCATCCGTTGTGAAGCATTTCCAAAGGATTTTGGATGCTGATGCCAGTAGGGAAGAAACCAGCACCCACGGGGTCCTGCCAGGTGGGGAAGGGGGTGGAGGCGCAGCGGGGCTGGCTGATGAGCCGGTGGTAGTGGCAGAGCCAGCAGGCTGAGCAGCCCCGGCCAGCTGGCCTGCTGGAGCCCAGGGGCAGGCTCATGTTTCAGCTGTGGGCAGCGTGCCAGGCTGCCCGAGTGTGCATTTACAAGGCACCAGTGCCCAGTTTATTGGGATGTGAGGGGAAGCTTTGTGAGCACTGCGCCCAAACTGGCTTGCTTTTTAAAAGCAGCAAGACTTAAGGCTAGCTCTAGCAGCATGGGAGCTTTTAGTGCAGGAATGTGCTAGCTGTCCTGCTGCTGGCTCATTTGTATTAAGTATCTTAAACAGAAAGTGCAGACAAGAGGGACTGGTTGCCAAATGCATTGCTAGATAAAAGATGTAAAGATGGAGTTAAAGTTGAGGTTGTGGATCAGTCATTTAAAGGTTAAAATTACGTTGTAACTAGCTGTGCAGTTCCAGGAACTTCTGAATGCAGATTATATTGGCAAGACAACCTGTCATGTTAAGAACATGCAATTAAAGCTTTTTTGCCATCAAGTGTTGAGGATGAAAACCCAATAAAGATGATAGACCTAGACTGAAAAATCACTGTCCTCCAGCACTGCCCTGCGAGTTGTGGGAAGATGAAGTCCCACTCAGATGCATGGATTTGTGCAGTGAATGGACCTGTTAGCTACCCTGCAGTTTATTTCTTTGTGTAGAGCCACTGTGTGCTCCTTGGATGCAGGGAGGGAATGAATGGATGAGCCTAAGTGCTGATAAACTTATCTGCTTCTGGAGTCCCAGCGTAGTGCAAGTGCCTTGGGACAAAGTACTTGCCCTGCGTTAGAGAGTCCGGTGACTTGTGCCTCCTTGTTTTCTGGTCCGACTTTGTATTGTCTCATAGCAGAGACATCCTCTGTTCTGCAGCTGTCATAACACTTGCAAACCACCCACTCTTCACAGGAGCAATTACATGTAACCCAACCCCTTGCCGTATGTGCAAGCTGATCTCTCCCACTGCCCTAATTCAGGCTCCAGAATCCCTTTGTTTTGCAGCGCTGTCACCTCTAGCAATCGCAGCAGACCAGCTTCATTATTTTCCAATTTGTGCTCTGGGCTGTGAGACCTCAGACCTGCCGGCCTTCTCCCAGGGGAATTCCACTTAAGCAGCTCAGACAGGGTGCTGTCTGCTGGAGATGCCTTTGCCTGCCTCTTCTGGCGTAACTAACAGGCTGATTTATCTTCCTCCTAATTGTATCAAGCTATTTGTCAGCCATAATTTTTGCTTCTGATTTAATTGTCTCCTCTCTACTCTGCAGCAGAAATTTGCCGTAGAGCTTAGCTTATTAGCGCTGATTTATTTGAGCACTTGTTGCAGTTTACCACAGCCTGCCTTTCCATTTCTGCGCTGCCACATCCGTTACTGTATCCTGGGCCAGTTTGAATGGAGATCATGGGGGAGAGCTCTGACAAAAGAGGACCCCCCCTCCTTCCCATGAAATCCAGTTAGTTTTGTATTGTTTCATCCTGCATTTTTAGATCAGGAAATTTGCTATGGTGAGCAGACCTTTCCAGAGATGTTGGGGCTGCAGTTGTTGCCACTGTTAAGTTTACTTTCTCAGCCAGTGTTTGATTTGAGCTGAGATGTTCTGATTGGGGTCGGATTTTGGTTGCTCTGAAGTTTGATGTTTGTATCCACTCAGAATTTAGCTATGAACAGCCCCCCTCCCCCCCCCGATTTCTTTCTAGAAAAAGTGTGTATTAAATACTCAGGTTTGACCAGAACAGCTTTTCTGTTTCTCAGGAAACTTCCACTTTAGTTCAAACCAAAACACAGCCTGTACTGGCTATTTAATTCACTGATATCACCGATAGTTTAGTTCACAGTTATCACTGATAACTTTTATTTATCCAACTTTACTCTGCACAGCTTCTGCAAAAAGTCTCTGGAAAACTACTGGAGCTGGAAATGTTCCAGAGACCTGCACGTGATGGAGATAGTCCCTCTGTGACTCACCGCTCGGGCAGTT
>NW_008823922.1:1392548-1415550 GCF_000699105.1 Pygoscelis adeliae | reverse complement strand
TGTCGTTTTGGGAAACAGAACTTGGGTTACCTGCAGCAGTGCCTTTGCTGTGGGTCTCTGCTCCTCTCTTACGTTTGTACCACGGCCAGGTCCCTCTGACCTCGCTGGAGGTGGACACTGAGCGAGACCTTTCAACCTGTTTGACTTCTAAGGAGCTCTTCCAGGAGAGCACCAGTGCCACAGAGTATGGCGGTGACCTGCGTTGTTGCACCCGGTCTGGGCCAGCCTCCCTGGGTGCAAGGACAGCATTAACTTCATTTTTATGCCTTCATGGTGTTGCTGATAACCACAAATGGCAATTAGGCAAAAAGTAGTGAAAAGCTACTTAAGCTTTCTTTCCTGCTTCTCTGGCCAAAAGTGTTAGCCAGCTCTAATAGAAGTGTTCCCCAGGGAGTTGTGTTTCACAGTTAAAAGTAGGATTCATAGGCCAAACCTTGAAATCTAAACTTAGGCATCTAAATAGAGATAGTCTAAAGATAAGACCAGCTTGGAGTAGGAATCCTCAGAAACAGAATTCTGCGGTCAAAAATACACTTTCTGGACAAGCCAGCCATCTATGGGGCTGTTGACGGAGTGTCACAAAAATACAGGTGCTGATGTAGGATAGCCCTCTTCTGCGCCTTCTGTATTGAGACAGGAAAATGCTGTTGTGTGCATGGGGAGAAAGAGGCCGAGGGGCTGATGAACTTGCTCAGCACCGTGCAGAGGCAATGGCCAGGTGCCAGTTTGAAATTGGTTTCACGGGTCTGGGATGCTGCTGTTCTGTGGGATGGACCTTTGGGTGACGGGTCAGTGGTTGTCTAAAGCCAGAATCAGAAAACACCAGTAGCTTGGTTGTGCCATGAAGTCACCAAACCTAGAGGTCATTGGCAGGGAGGAAAATGACATTGAGATAAAGCACTGGGACTGCCTGGACTGTCCTCCCCTCAGCAGCTGGCCCTTGGCTCTCAAGCCAAAATTTCTGCCCTAAGTGTAAAAGGGCTGCCCCTGCGCGGGGTCTATAGGTGTGCAATGGGCTCGAGTGCCTTCCTGCTCCCTGCAGGGCTGTACCGCAGCTGGGCATACCCTACTGCGCCATAGCTAGGGGAGCTGCCGGTGGGAGATCCGGCCTTCAGCCGCGGTGGAGGTGCATTTGGCTTTGAGTTATAGAAAGCAACAAGATAGCAATACAGCAATTTTTTCTGGCCAATAGATGGTGCTCTCCAGCTGATTTTCTGTCTTGAGTGGGAGTTTGGTAACAGTTTGAAGCAAGCCCTTTCGTATTGTTAACTCCAGTAAATTTTTTCTGGACTGGGTTGAACTACCCAATTATGAAACTCAGTGCAGGCTTTGGAAACTCTCTTCAGAGCAGACCTGGCCTGATTGACTAGGCAGATTTTTTTCCATTTGCAATTAAGATTTTATTTAAACTTAAACAATGGTTAAACAACAAAAAACATCGTCCCCCATGTACAGTGTGCTGCTGGCAGCCTGACAACTTATGACTCTTAAATTACACAATGATGACCTAGTACCAAATAGGAACAGAGCATGTTCTTAAACATACTATCAACTAGGAACACAGCATGCTCTTAACCTCCCTGAAGCCTTGAATAATCAGCTTGTGACAAACTGATACAACCAGCTGGTAGGTAAATCAGAGCAGAATAGTTCCTTCCTGGCACTTGGGACCCTTGTATTGGAGACAGAGGTTCACAGCTGATTTAAGGTAATTGGCAGCTGTGCTGTGGGTGAACAGGGTGCTGTTGCGCACCCCTCTGTTGCTGACTGGGCGTTGCACCCTCCCTGTGTGAGCAGTGCTGGTGCTGTGGCCTTTGGATGAGGTGGGTCAGCTAAATGCAGACTTGGTAGATCAGCAAGCTGGTCCAGTCTGTCCCACAGCCACTTGGCTGTCTGGCCTAAGGAATACAGGAGTATTTTGCTACTATACTTTCCTGTTTTTTTCCATCAGCAGCCTGGGCTTATGCTGCTGTTATGCAACTGCTCCTCAGTTTTACCTCATTTTACGAAGTCTTCTCTGACAGTATTTTGGTTAACACACTTTTGTTGAGAAGTAGTGTGTGTGTCTCCTGTTCTTGCTCCTGGCTGTGTCAGCCCACCCCCTTGCCAGCTCTGCTGTTTGTTGGGTCCGTCTGTGACCTGATTCAGTTCACTAATGTAGGTGAAAATTATCAGTGGAGAGGGTCAGCAAGACCCTTTCACTCTTTCGGCAACAATGAGCCCAGAGATCAGTTTAGTTTGCTGAGGGAACTGCAGCCGGAGCCTTCAGGAACCTGATCTTGCTCGCAGTCAGGTTGACAGCAAAATTCCACCTGACGTGGATGCCCCAGGAGCAGTCTCTGGGCTCCAGTCTTGCACGTGGTTATATGGAACAGCCCAGGCACAGGTTTTGTGGCTCCTTGGGATTAAGCATACCAATATGTGCTTCAAATAGCTACCTGTTGTCCGCGTACGTCACCCTTAGGAAAGCAGTATTTTAATATAATGGGGAAATGGCCTCAAGTTGCGCCAGGGGAGGTTTAGATTGGATGTGAGGAAAAATTTCTTTACTGAAAGAGTAGTTAAACATTGGAAGAGGCTGCCCAGGGAAGTGGTTGAGTCCCCATCCCTGGAAGTATTTAAAAGATGGGTAGATGAGGCGCTTAGGGACATGGTTTAGTAGGCATGGTGGTGTTGGGTTGATGGTTGGACTCGATGGTCTTGGAGGCCTGTTCCAACCTTAATGATTCTATGATTCTATGATTCTAAAGGACTCACAACTACTTACAGGAAGGCGGTGTATCACAAGGGAGATGCGTTGCATCAAAGACAATGCTCTGCAAATGCTACATCTGAGATTAACTTCCCAGCTGTTTCTTGATTTGCTTATAATCAAGGGCATGCGAGCTGCAACTTCCTTCCCTTACTCTTCCTTGTCAAAAGGACCTGGTTGATGCAAAGCTAGGAAGTATGACAGGACGTTTCTTTATGCTTTGTTGGTGGTTTATGCGGACAGCACTAGCTTGAGTCCCTCTATTGGAGGTATGGAGCACATCCTCCCGCATTAGTTCAAGAGAAAGTATCCAATGTGTTCAAGCTGGCAGGAGTTCCTTATTAACTCCCCTTCCCCCAAAAGTGTTATCACAACGATCTAATGCATTTTTATGGGTATGAAATCTTCCCCTGATTACCGAGCTGAAGGCAACACGAGAGCAATTTGTTACGGTTAATAACCAGGAGGCTTAACTTGAAATAAGTTGGAATGAAAGCAAGTGTAAACCAGATGCAGAGAGAACAGAGTTGCAATCTATTGAAGAAGGGCTTGAGGTTTCTTGTGCACATTTTTCCTCAAAACAAATAATAAAATGTTCAGAGTGCACATCAAATCCATGGTGCTTTGTCCTTCCACTGTGAAAGCACAGTTATGTGCTGCTGAGAACAGGGAAAAGCCTTGCTTTGAACAGCATGTGTAGGAGCAAATGAAGATGGTTGGATTGCACCATTGTAACTCTGGAACGGGCTTCTATCTCTAGTGGCTGTTTTGAGGTTGCCAGATGAGCACAGACTGTTGCTTTTTTTTTAACTCAGTGGCCAATAATGAAAGTTCTTATCAAGACTATCTTAGATTTTGCAAGACTTTGTTTCTGGTTCTTATAGCCTATGTCAACAGATAAACTCAGAGGAGGCACGTAGATTTATACCTTAGTTTCCATCTGTCCGCAAAAGTAATAGATCACAATGAAATCAAATTGTTTCTCTTGTTTTTTTCTCCAAGATGTTGTCTACTTGTTTTCTACTGCCCAGAAGGTTCGCATCCACCTGATTCCCTGCTGATGTCCTAGAAGTAATTGGAATGATTCAAGGACCAAGAATACAAGTTTATTAAGGTGAAGAGGGGGAATTCTCTACACTGTCAAGTCTTGCTTGTGTTATGATTTCCATGCTAGGGAGCATCAGTCACATGTCCTGAAAGAACCTAAAGCACAGAGCCTTGCTAATGGCAAACTCTGCTCTTAGCACAATTGGCATGTTAGTGGTTCTGTTAACTGTAACCGCGGATTGGTCTGAGACACAAGGTTGGTCACTATCTAGATTCGACAGAGTTTATGGAGGCTCAGATCATCTGTTCAGAGGCAGATGTTAGCAACAGTGTGTAGGCCCAGAAGCTAGATGGTGTTGACAGCTGACTTGGAGTTGCATCTAACAGCAGCATTTTTCTAAGTATTGGATGGATGCCAGAAAGGGAACCCCAGCTCTGGTTGTCTTAGCAGCACATATGACCAGTGCTTAGCTCTGTGTATTTTTGCTGTTACCTTACAAGTTCACTAATGCTGCTGTTCTTTGTCAGAAAGTTTAATACATCCCAGAGCATCCCATCAGCGTCTGGGTACTGGAGGCTGTGTCTCCACTTCGCAGTGTTTATTTTTCTGAAGCTGAGTGGGTGGCAGCCATAGTAAAGAGGCTTCACTAAAATCAGGGTGGTTTTATTTTTCTCTGACATACTTCTTTCTCATGTCTTATTCAAGAGAATCTAAAAGCTCCTCTCACTGGAAGATCATTGTGAGGCATGGGGGCACATCCATCTTTCCATAAACCTCAGTCTTGACAGAACTTCACATGATGGCTGACACAGGCCAAGGAGGCTACACAACTCTACCTTCCAGAAAGCTGTATATAAGCAATAGCAGCAGATGCCTTAAGACCAGCATTTTATTTTCTGCCACCTCCTCTTCATTGAGGGTAATGTTGTAGCTACTTGTCTTGCCAGACCAACCACAGTTTGCCTTGGTTGTGGTCTAGCCAGCATAAAGCGTCCCTGGCCTCCCTGGACTCTGCTAGCTCTGATCCTGTGTCAACACACAAGGATTTATTGCCACCAACAGATTCAGGCATTTTGTTTAATCATCAAGATTTTTTACTATCCAGGTGGGAATGGCCAGAATTACTTGGCTGCTATAGATCATCTATCTGCCAATTATTTGGATGAATTATAGATATTAGCAGGCCTGCAAAAACAGTAGTTAAGCAGAGCTTGCTTTCTTTCAGCTCATTAAGCCATTTAGTATTGCATTGCTCTCCAGTTCACATCAGATACATAATAATCTGACCATCTCCGTTTGTCAAGAGCTAAACCTTTACTGAAACAAAACAACCATGGCTTAGTCACCATTAGGGGTGCAGGCTATCATATTTATTTAACAGAGGGAACATAAATCTAGGCAGAGGAGCTTTTGGAGTGCTGTGGGAAAGCAACTTTTACAGTAAGG
Source organism: Pygoscelis adeliae (assembly GCF_000699105.1). Taxonomy (NCBI): domain Eukaryota; kingdom Metazoa; phylum Chordata; class Aves; order Sphenisciformes; family Spheniscidae; genus Pygoscelis; species Pygoscelis adeliae. The sequence continues at coordinate 1,410,304 of NW_008823922.1, read as the reverse complement.
CCACCTACTATACACTTGGGTAAAGCAGTGGCTCAAGAAATAGGTATCAAGCAGAAGGAACTGACTGTTCCTCAGATCCTGAGAAGTCCCAGCTGCTCCAGGCAAGGCCATGAGTAGAAGGGTGACCCTTTCACTCCCGTAGTGGCCCTTCCCGCTGCTCCCTGTGCAGCACAGTGCGGATGCAGAGACAGGGAGGGTGGGAAGTGAAGGAGGCACAGCATTTATCTATGGGCATTCTGCATGGTTGGGGAAGGCTTTTTCTGCAGTGTGTGTAATGGCTAGTGAATGATACATGCTGTAGAAGTGGTTCATTTCAGAAGGCTTAATGGATCACAGATTCTGCGGTGGTCCTGAAGATTTGTTTCCTGAAATTATATTTTCCCCACTTTGTCCACCCACTCTTTGGGAAGAAAACCAAAAGGTTTCTAATACGGTTGAGAAGCTGCCCATGGACATAGGAAATTAAATCTGTTAGTGGGACTTGCCTATTCTGATAAGGATGGCCTCGCTCGAAGAGGTGTGTAATTCTGTGTGGCTCATTTGATGAAATTGTTATTCTCTTTTCCTTTGGTCTGGCCTGGCTGGGGCACTCAGAACAGCTAAACAACCGAGTGCATTCACTCGGTAGCCTTTGCTGCAGTTGCACTTCACAGTTGTTTCAAAATCATTTTGCGTGTGAGTTCATGTTTAAGGTAGAGTTGGGAGCAGAAGGAAAACACAAGCGAGCTGCAGTTGAGAGCGAACTGGGACAAGAGCTGTGTCCAGGGAAAGGTCTCCGATACCGACATCTGAGACACAGACGTAGAGACCATGCAGTGTCCTGAACTGATGGGGGAGGCTGTGCTCTCCTTCTTTAGTACAGTGACTCAGACTAGTGCTATACACATAAACCACCAGGGAAATATAAAGAAACATTCAGTCATACTTCCTAGCTTTGCATTAAAGAGGTCATTTCAATAGGGAAGAATAAGGGAAGGTGCAGCTCACACTGCCTCTGATTACAAGTAAATTAAGAGACTGCTGGGAGGTTAGCGCGGTCCGCTGGAGAAAATGGAGATGTGAGGAACTGAGCAGATGCAGGAAATTTTTTGAAGTGAAATGCTTCTTCTTGACTCCCTCCATGCTTCCCTCCTCTCCCCAGGGTCAGTTCTACTGACATCTTTTTTCAACAGAAAATCTAAAGTTCAAGAAAACTACATTTTCCAACAGTAGAATACTGAATAGGTACCACAATGGCCCTGCTGACCCTGCTACTTGACCCAAAAGCCAGAGTCAGAGTTGGATCACTGTGAAATTTTTGGCTCAAGCTCAGCTTTTCTCTTCCTTTCCTGAAAGGGAAACAGGTTATTGTTCAGGAGGCAGTGGCTAAGTCACAAGCCCTGACTTTTTACGTTCAGTCCAGCACCCATGGAAAGCATTGCCTGATCTAGCCCCATGGTGACTGAGAGAGAAATAATGTAGAGAGGCATTTTTAAATACAGACTGTGATGTCTCATATGTTTCAAACTGCTATTTTTCTGGTACAACAGATGCACTCTGTAGGGACAAGTAAGCCATGTAATTGTTAAGTAAGATTAATCAATGCCCTTTGCTCCTACTCACTGAGACATTCTTCACCTTCAGAAAGACCATGCGGTTGCAATCTGCTCCTCGAGTTCATCCCATGGTTGGTTCACGGCAAGTCCCTGAACCTGCAGTACATCATTAGCTCTGGCAGCGTGTGGGTAAACATCCTCTGAGAAACTAAAGAATGGGGCTGAAGGAAATGCCCTGTGTTTTTGTTGCTGGGGGAACCAGAGTGACGTTTAATCTTCCATTTCCTAAATGGAGAAGTGGTCAACTGTGACCCAACGTTATTGTCATCTGGAAGATTTGAGACCGTTAGTAAGTCTGGTGTCTGAACTAGAAGTGAAAGGAATGCGATGCAAAATATCAGAAAGGCCAGGCAGGCCTGGCCTAAATGTCGGCAGGGTGTTGGTAGTGTGTTTGCTTCTCTTTTAATCACTGGGACAGGTATCCTACATGGTTTAACTTCACAATGTGATGTTGCCATGGCTGAGCTGTATATGATGTTTGGAAAAAAAGATACAGTTTTGAGTGAGAGGACAAGACACAGTTTAGGCCTAGTTCTACTAAACCAGTAGTTGTTTCTATTGCCACTAGTTATGTCTGCAGTTGCCTAGGCACTGAGCAACCACTCAAGACTTAACAGAGGTTGCAGAGGTCAGAAGCTGTTGGGGAAGCTCTGAGGCTGTCCTGGGTGGTGGTGTGAGACCCAGGCATGCACGCGCTCACACACACATGCTGGCCAGCATGCTACAGTGTTCCCCAAAGGCCTGTGCAAAAAATAACTTGAAAAAGGAAACGGTGTTGTTGAGAGTATTTCCAGAATGCAAAATAAACTCTGGTCCAAGAAAAGGTATTACTTTGGAAGGAAGCCAGAAGCAAATACAGCCATGACCTGCAATGACCACAGCTTCTCTCTTCTGATCCTGGCTGGTTTCTAGCCTCCTCGGGGAGTGCAGTATTGATTAAAGAGAAGGCCAGCAGCTTCTGTTCTTATTTATCTCTACAGTGAAAAGATCAGACTGTCAGGGTGCTGGGCTCGAGCAGTGCCTTGGCTTGGTGAATAGAGAGCCCATCAAAAAAATCCCACCCTGCACTTACAGGCTTCCTTGTGAAGGGGAGGAGGAGGAATGCTGCAGAAAAATGTGCTCACTGAACAAGAGCAAAACATGTAAGATCCAGCTCTTCTCCAAATACAAATTCACTATACTTATTCAAGGATATGGTTATTCTAGTAAGGAAGAGCCATTTTGATTGGATTATGTCAAAGCAATTATCTTTAAGATTCACAAAAAGAGGAAGCATTACAGGATTCATTCAGGAATTTTTCCAAGAAGTAAACCAGTCTGTAAATATTACGTAAGCATCTTCAATCTGCTCACGCCACTAGAATCAAACCAACAATTTGTCCTTGCAAGCAGACCGATGCACCATTCTTTGCGGTCAATGGAATTCTCCCTCTTGATTTAACAAGTCTTAGACAAAATCTTAGCTCCTTTTAATTAAGGATGGGCAAAAAAATTAAAAAGGCAAAATAAGAAACACCCCAATGAAAACAAACAATCAACTTGGTGCAAAACTGCAACACTGTGGTATACTCATCTCAGCCACTTGAATTGCTTGCAGAGACTCCATTTGAGGTCATAAGCAGTGTTTTCTGAGAGCAGCAGTCTTCCAAGTATGATGCTGCATATTCTGTCTGTCTGAGGCTCTCCTCTACTGCTCTTCCAGGTGGCTTTCACTGGAGAACAGCCAACCTGCATGAAGGTTAATACTGCCTGGCCTTCAGTGGTGCCCACTCATGGGTGCTCCATCTTCCAAGGCTTTTTGACTTGACTCTGCAATGCTCCATCACTGGAAGAGGTGGAGATGGCTTTTCAGAAAACCTGGACTTAGACTTGCATATCTCAGCTATGACTGGCCTTTGTAAATCCAGACAGATCGCAGCAGCAGGACGGGGCTCTACCTAGTGGACAGAGAGGGACTGATGTCGTTAGAAAGGCTAGTGGAAATACTTCTAATGAGTATGAAATAGTTGTTTTGATAAGACACCTTTAAAAAAATAATCTCGACATAAGCAGTTTCTCCTCGATGACAGCACAGGTGGGTCAGGCAGAATGTTTTGTTATCTGTGTTCTGGGAGTGAATGACTTTTCAGAGCCCTGACAAACAGCGCACACCCAATTTTATTGGAACTAATTAGCCGCCAATGGAGGAGTGTGTTCAAAATGATGTATTCCTCTCACTGAGCCCAAAGAACTGCCCTTGTTTCACATCTGTGTCTGATTATGCCTCTTTAAGGCAGCTGTCTTACAGGTTCATTTTCTGTAGGAACTCAGGAAATTACTCAGGAAAGCCACTGACACTACCTACCAGTTACTGCCAGATCTCTTTCACTCCTCATGTGAAGAAGCCTGTTACTGGGAACAGTTGGCATGCAGTGTGGTCAATGGCAGCCTAGCAATTAGAGTGGAATTTATAAAGAATGATTGCAATAGTCCCTAAATGTTACCAATTGATGTGTATTCTCATGGCTTATGGAGCAGTCCCCGGAGACTACGGCTCTTCCTTCCCACTGACAAATAATAAGGGATTCTACAAATTACATTGAGATCACAATGGGATTGATTAGGTGTAAGGGAGATAATATATGAAGGAGGATGTAAAGCAATACTTGCAGGTCATTAGTATAGCGAGGGACTTCATTGTTGTAATATTGACTCAAAATGTTGGCATTGGGTTTTGCTGCATGGAGCAGCCTTCGAAGAACTGCAGAAATGACTGTTTCACTTTTTATTCCAATTTAATCTAGAAAAAGATAAGTGACTTGGAACAACTGAAACTCATTCCTCATCTGGTTATTTTCCTGATAAAAATGAATTGAAGGACAAAAGGTGATTTCTTAAGTGCCTTGCCAACAACTATACAGTAATTACTTCCAAAGGGCATGCAGCCCAACCAGTGTCGACTTGAATGAGAATTTAGGGCTTCTGATGATGTTGGTTGACTGCTGCCTTTAATTCTTAACATACTGCTTTGGGCTATGATCTCATCAGATCTCAACGCTAAGCAAGAGTCAATCATGCCAAAACTTTGATAGGAAGCAGACAAGAACAGGTGTTTCAGGAAATGGTGTTGGTTTATTGAGATATTTTATTTATTAAATCAATGTCCCAGCAAAGTTCTACAGTCACTGTGCTACTGAAGTCGCTTTGGTGGCGATATAAACACCAAAGTCCTATTTTTCTGGTAAAAGGAACCCATGTTTTTTTAAAGCATAGCTTTGTTTGCTTGGACATCCTTGCCACATAAGCTTTGGTAACTTTTCTCATGAGTTTCCTTCTTGATTTCTGCGCTCTATAGCTATGATAATGCTCTGTGATTGAGGAGACAAAGAGATCAGAGGCTGAAATATGTTTATATGAAACATTGACCAAATGGATCAGGAAGGTAAATTTGTAAGAATCAAGGGACAGCGAGAATCCGTAGAGCCACTGCTGAGTCTGTGCTGGCCACAAACTGGCCATACACAAGGGTTGGGTCCATTATATAAAGTGTAGTTGTATGTAGTCATGTGTGTGTGGTGTGCTGGCATGTAAGCAGTAGGTCTTCTGAGTACCGCCGAGTTATCTAGAAAGTAGGAGTGTGTGTTCCACAAGACAGATAGCCAACAGCATTAACGTTTTTTGAATTGTGTTTTTGTTGTTCTTTCATCACGTAAAAACCCAGTGTTAAGTGAAAGGAAGTGACAAGAATATAAAGAAAAGTCTCATCTGAGAAAACATGACTCAAATTAAGATCCTTACAAGCAAGTTCCTGAAATCACCATCCGTACAAGGAATAGAGACAAAGAGGGGAGTGGGGAAGAACCTGCTTGGCAGGAAGGGGTAAGAAAAAGTATAAAGACTATATTCCAGCATAAAATGAAGAATCATGTAAATACCACCATTATTCTAGAAAGCCACACAGATACTATTTGTTCCTATTCAGGACATAATAAATCATTCAGGGTTTTCATGTCTTAAATTTCCTTCCTCAGATTCATTGCACTGGATGTCCCTTCTCTCAAACTAATAGTACAAGTAGCCTTTGACGTTGCTCTCAAAATAGATCAGGAATTTTTGATATTTGGTAGATGGTGTACCGATAGATGTTTCAAAAGCTAAAGGAGGAGGATCTGGGGGAGTGCAGAGAGATGAAACTGTTTGATCCAGCTCTGAGTGATGGGTCCAGAAGAAAACAGTGCTGTTAGTCGACCTGTGTGTGACAGGTGCTAAAAGCAATAATGGCTCCACTGTTTGGGTTGAAAGTGTGTGTTTAAATCCTCCTCTTACTTCTTTAGTGGTGCTGGGGGCAGGACCAGGAATAGCTCCTCCTGCCCTGCCTGTATGGAGCCTTGTATACCTACACGTTGGCTAGGTATATGGTTATGGTCAGTTTCTACAGAGACAGGGGACTCCCATCTTCCTAGCTGACTATGACTGGAAGTGGTGGGCCCTATTGGGGTGTAAGTAAAGGGAGAAACATCTGCACAAGAGAAGAATTCATGGATCCAGTAACAGTCGTCTGTCTTTTAAAGCTTTCCAAGATTTCCTGGAAGCTAGAGAGCCGTAATCAACCAAGCCTGAGCACTGGACAAATGCACTGCAGTGTTTGGGTTGTTTTTTTTTTCCTTTTCTTTTCTTTTAATTTAAAAATTATTTGTTGGAGGGACAGACTAAATTAAATCAAATTGCCAAAAGACCACAGGGGAGCTCTAAGAGGTCTTTTTTAAACTGAGTACATAAACTTTAGCTCCCATTGGTTGGGCAACTTTGGAGTCTTTAATCTTTGTTGCTGTTTATTTTTCATAGCTGTCACTCTCTGTAATTCTAATTATTGGTTTTGTTAGTGGAGTCATGAAGTGTCCTGTTGGCTCAGAGGCTGATGCTTGGGAACCTTTAGTTGACTGGCTGAGTCGTGACAAGTGCATATCACTCAAGTCTCCACAAACTCCTTTGCAGGATTTGAAACAGCCTTGACAATTATTTGGCCAGCTGAAAAAGAGACAGTACCAAAATTAATAAAATGTGTTCCAGTAAAGCAATTTCCTTTGCCTTTCCCTGCCCTACTTCCCTACTTTATTTCACCTTTTGTCCCCACAGAAGTTAATTTTAAAGTTAAAGAATGCATGCTACATGATACAGCTTCGGGTTTTTAAGTGAGCCTAAAGCTGAAATCAGAGAGGCGGTGGGAATTCAGTTTGACCTCAGCACTTGCCAAGCATGTAAGAAGCACATAGATGCTGCACAGTCACCAAGGTGAGCTGAAGAGGACGTGTGATGTCGCAGATGGAGCAAGAGTTGCTGAGTGGACCTGCATCCACCAGCTAAGTAGTATATGAGCTGCTCTTCCTCTGCAGGCTTTGCACCTTGCAGTGTGCACCCGGGCTGTCCAGATGATACTGCTTTTTCATAGTTTTTTAAGCTTCACGCAAAAAATGTGTTTCAGATTCCTTTCAGAGTTCCCCTCAAGGAAGCAATCTTATCTAAAAAAGACTTTTACCTGCCCTCGCAGACTTGCTGCTACTTATGGGGAGGTGGAAGAGGAAGTGGGGTGCAGGGGGAGCAGGAGTGAGGTGGAGTTGTAGGGGATCTTCTTGGGCTGATGTCCTGCATTCCTGACTAAATTCCAAATACCCAGCAGAGAGGACGAAGACTGAGGATGGTGCTGACTTCACATGTGGGGGTTCAGCAAAACTCCTTTGACTGCATTGGATGATGGTGACAAAGAGTAAGGGGGTTTGCAACTCAGATAGTCACTGGATCATAGCTTAACAGTGACCTTGATGTTCATCCCAGGAATCGGTGTGGACATGCTGTTGGACTTAGGAGCCCAGGCTTTACTTTCAGCTGTGGTAGGTGTTGGTGTGTAAGTGCCTGTGTGTTGACTTTTGCAAATGCTAGCATATCCCATAGTCTTACACTCTTTGCTGTCTGTGTTGATGCTGTGCTGCTAAATTTAGGATGTTCCTACTGGTCCAGGAATTAGTACTAGTGTACTAGTGTAACAGGCATTTAGTTACCACATGGAGCTGCTATGACTGCAAGCAGGCAAAGCCAGAGATATAAATCTGAATGAGTATCTCAGCCACAGGCAGTGGGTTATCTGCCTCAAATGGAGGTCAGATTCTGGTCCTGGATATCTCTGCATGTATCAGTGTGAGACATCAAATGCTTTTAAATACTCAATGTACTGATGTGTCCGGATGCAAATGAATTCTTGACTGTCTGTACCTCAACTCTTGGCCACAGCATGAAGATTTTTGCTAGGCTTGGTCCATCACACTGAAATTGCCTGGGCTGTCCTGGCTGTCTATCCAGATACAGCTGTTAGCCCCCACCTGAGGAAGTATGTCCTCGCATTAGAGAGCCAATGAATGTGACGTCCTGTGTAACTGTATCCTGCTATTTTTGTGCTTCACTGCAAGCTTAGCCACTGGCTTCAGCAAATTATCACCTACTGCTGGTACAGGACAGTCTAGCAAAGAGGTCTTTACTGGGGACGTCTTGAGGTCCAACAGCTAATGTCTGCACCCAGCTTACAGTCCGGAGAATCTAGTGTTAGGTCAAGCTAGATCCCACATTTGCTTCTGCTCCCCTGGCTTTACAAAGTAGGCTTGTTAGTTGTTATTTTTCAACACTACCAAAGCATTTAGAGATTCTCAAGGAATTGGAGGGTGGACCAAAAGAATTCTGGATATCTACAAAGAACTTTTTAGCTGAGATAAGTTATTTTGCTTACTTACGTGTTGAACATGCATAGCCCTAGGCAAGCTGTGATGAAGAGCAGGCTGGACAAACAACTAATGCTGTTAATATTGACCCAGAGCTGCATTTAGCCTTGCAGCCCCCTTTAAAAGCAAGCAATCAAAAGAAAGTGCTATGAGATCCTGAAGGCTGCGTGTTTGTTTTTTCACATGCTGCTCAGCTTGGGAGGTGAAAATACCCGTCAGTTTGATTTCCTCTTTCTCAGGCATTGGTCAATTGTTGATGGCTTTGCATTTTCAGTGCTGGAAGGGCAATGTTGAAATACACCTTCAAAAGATCATGAAAAACATTCTGGTTGAAGAAAGTTTTGGATGCTTTTTAAAAGGTCTTCTTTTTTTTTTGCCAGATCACATTGCTGAGCCTTGTTTTAAGATTTTTTTTTAATAACTGGATTATTCCTACATCTGATTGTCACTCGTCACCTCTGGTGATGCACAAATTGTCTAGCAGGTAATTTTCCAGGCTGAAATCTACAAAGTGGATTTTGCAAAGCTTTTGCAGCATGGTGATGCTTTCTAGACAATGGTATATAAATGCCATTTCCAAGTGAGACTGCTGTTATTATTCCCAGATGTTCCAGTTCTTTAGTTGCCTAAATATAGTTGTTGGTGAGGGGTTTTAGGCTTTCAGGGCAGAAGGTCAGCTTGAAAGGGACTTAGAGTTGTAAAGTAAGCAATTTCTGGATTTTGAGCCTTATCAGCTCTCACTTTGAGTGTGATGGGAAAGCCTTTAAGCTGCTTTTGTCAAGCCTGGGAGATAAAACTGGCATTTCTAGGGTCTATCTCATAGAAAAAAATGCTGAGGTCTGAGTCAGTTTGTGTCACACGTTCCATTGGTGTAAATTTGCCCCACTGTATTGACATCAGTAGAGCTAACATGATTTGTTCTGTATAGGTCCTGGCAGCATCACTGGAAGTATTTTAACTTTAAATGGGAAATGTCAGAAATACAGCCACCTCCCCGTCTTGTCATGAGGGGAGAGAGCAAGTGAAGAGATAATGCCTTCTTTGGAGGCATTGCATTCACATCCTTCATTTGAAGAAACAAACCTAGGCTGACGTGGGGTCAGCAGCAGAACTTTGGATTTCAGTGAGTCTAAGGGAAAGCTGCACCCAATCTGATGAGCTGCAGCTTGATCTCGTGTCACACTTCAATATTTATGTACTGAAGGCTCTTTGTTTAATGGAAAATATTGTCCTTTTCCCATCATGACTGTCATGTAGCCATCTGTGTTAGCTAGGCTTGCACCTTTTACATATCATAAAAAATGTGCATATTGTAGTTTGATATGCTGGAGCATAATAAGGTATGTGCAGTGAACAGCACTGTAGGAAAAATGGGTTGTGATCTTGTCATTAAAGAAGGCAATGAATGTGTGGAAAAGGCCCTAGTCTTGGCCAAAGACCTTATTCTGACTCCTACATTAAAAGAGCACTGACTTTGTAATTCTTATGCACCTCATTAAATCTGAACCTGTGCTTTAATTTTACACTTTCTTGTCTCATTCCCTTTTCAGGATCCTTCTTCCTTTCTCATTTGTAGTGGGGCATTCTCTAGTTTGTTTTAACATCTTTTCTTGTCAAACTGTAACTGGACCTCTCCCTGCCTGACTCTTCCTCTTCCTCTTGCATCTCCCTGTGAAACAAGGCAACTTTTCATCAATAAAACAAAAAGAGTTAGCCAGGAGCATCTGGCAGAACCACTTTCTTTTCAGTCAAAAGGTTATGACAAACACTCTATTTTCTACAGAAAGCACACATTTTTCATACACTCTAAAAATTTCACTTAAGGATCTGACTTCTGTCCAGAAAAAGAATTCTGACAAATTTGTCAACCAGCCCTAATTTTTCTTCATCAGGAGTTTTTAACCAGTCCTAATTTTTCTTCATCAGGATTTTATTTCCTTCTCCACCATTTCTCTTTCTATAGCATCTTGAGCAAAATAAGATCCCTATAAACATTTGAGTACTAGATGAACTTCCCAACCTATGGTATTTAGGTGGATTAAAAATAAGGTGAAATAAGTTTGCTGGTGCCCTATTTTTGACAACTCTGCCCTAGACGCTTCCTTTATAGGTCAGTAAAAGCCTTGTTATATGTTTGTAGAGTCAGCAGAAAAAGCTGGCTTTCCTCATAGCCTGAACCAGTGCAATCCTGAAGCTCTCTGAAGTCACTGAGATAAAGACCAGGCCCTGAGAGAGAGCACAAAAAATACACTAAATGCACTGCTCTGGCCCTTGGATACATCAAAATTTTTTGAAGCAAGTGGCAGAGGGAAAAACTAGAATCCTACGTCTCCATCCAGACCACACCAGACAGCCCAGCGTTGCTCTCGGCTGTAAATGTTGCCATCAGGGATGAATTCTGGTGTGTCCCCATCACATCAGAACATGCAACACCCATGTCGGAAGCCCAGCCAGTGAGGCCATCTGAGAAACGTGCCAGGCTAGGGAATGAGGAAAGGCTGTAGGGCTGCTTCTCCACAGCAGAGGGCAAGGTTCCTCTGCCCCTTCTCTGCCTGTGGGATGTCAAAAGGTATCTATATATGCAAATATTTTTAGGTCACTTCCTTCTAGCTGGTATCTAAGGACCAGCTAAGGTTTGATCACAGTTTTGGATACGCCTGTAATCCTTGCAGGGTATTGTGTAGTTTTCAGTCTGTCTCTCTTTATCTTGCCTGAACAGCCTAACCTGGTTTCACCGTGTTTCTTTTTCCAGCCTGGGCTTTTTCTTGCTCGCAGGATATTGTTGCTGAGGGGAGCTGGGAGACAATCAAGTAGGAGAATATAATCCAAACCTGGGAAATGCGTGTAGTCTGTTTTAAACAGACTTATTCCCTGGGAGAAGAGCAGTGCCTAGTCAGTAAAAACAGTTTCTAGGGTACACAAGATGAAAAGAATTTCTCTATGAGAAGATTTCTGGTAATTTAATTACTACTAACTATCATCCAGTGCTGCTAGCGGAAATGGTTGCTGTTTTCAGCGAACTTGCTGTGAAGACTGAATGGGGCATGAGGGTAAATTTAATATATTCTGCCTTAGTGATTAGCTTTTGTGTTCAACTTTGCAGCCTTTAATGGGAGCTCTGTGGCTTTATGCTCTCTGGTAGCACTGGTTTCCATGACAGCTTCTGTGTCAACTATTTTTCACACATGCTTTATGACTTACTGTACAGCACGTGTTGTTTAGTTTCACAGCCCGTGCTACAGTTTTCAGGAAACCTGTGACTCTTTAACATCTACATTGCAAGGAGCAATTGCCTGCCATGAGGAATGAGAGAACAATGAGCAATCCGTATAGGAAAGGTGGGGAAAGCACGCTGGTATGTTAAAAATTTGGATTTGTCACATCAGAATACAGCTGGCAGGAGTGACAGGCTTGGGAACATCTGTGAGGCCTTGGACTCGAAGGAGCTGATTGTTAGTGGTGGTTTTCTGTCACTTCGTGGACTCACCAGTGTTAGATTTTCAATCTCTGTCACATTCTCCAAACCCCTTGTCAAGTGCTGCCTGAGGGCTCTCTCTCATGTGCGTGCCTGCTCTGTTCCCATGCCCTGTCCGTCCTGCATGAAAAGCTCCTCACTCGTGCCAGAAAGACATTTCTAAAAATACCAAGGGAGAACTGTGCCAGGCAGGGCACTTCTATGCACGTGTGTGCTGGGTCAGGCTTGCTACCCTGGCTGAGTTCTCATCATGTCCGTGCTGGGGAAACCTCTTCTGGGAGCAGGAAGGTGCCCAGCCTTGTTCCTCTTGCCCCCAGCACATGGCAGCTTGGGAGGAACAGTGGCTGCAGCTTCTTTTGGGGGGTTCCCCTGCTGAGAGCCTCCCACTGTGAACCCACAGTAGATGGGGCAGGTGAGAGCATGTGGCTGCACCTCTGACTGAGGCTTCTTTGGAGATTGTCTGCGTCTGAGCGGGGCGTAGGCTACTCTGCCTGGGCACAGCCGAGAGCATCGGTAAGTTGCTCTCTGAGAAGGATGTACCAGAGGACAGACGTCAATGAGAATTTGCCTGAACAGAATCTGAGGAAAGTAAAAAGGCAAGCCTGCAATGATGAATCAAGCCCGGGGCGGGTGTACGTGCTCTGCCTGAAATAGAGCAGCCAGAATTGGAAACGGTCCTTTGGCCAAGTCCCTCAGAAAGGAGCTTTCCGAAGCGGCATGGTGTGCTTTGCCATGAGGCGGCGGTGGCCCTTGCTGGGTCGGAAGAGAAAGCCTGCCACTGCCTGCTGCCTCCCTCTGAGTAACACCCGACAATTAAAGCTGCAGCAGGAAATAGGTGGGAGATTAACAAAGGGTTTGTTGCTGAGCAGATTGTGTGGCCCCGTCAAAAGGAGCTGTAATTCCCACCCGGTCTGATTATTTCTGCCATGGACTAGCCCTGTTACTTGCTTCCCCTTTCAAATAAGGTTAACACCTTCAAAAATTCGGAACTTGCTAGAGACGTGGAGTCTGCTGGAGACAGTGGTTTCCACCTCCCTTGGGGGTTTCTGTACAGTGTTAGGAGTTGGCAGGGTTCAAGGGTGGAAGGGATCATGGTCTTTAGACTGAGAGGGGGACAGAAAGACAACTGACGGAGAGCAGCGTTCCAGCCTGGGATGGGCCCATTTGTCATCTGCCAGGTACCTGTTAGATCTCGCAGTCCCTGGGAGAGAATTTGTTAAAAAATGAAAGCTTTCTGGTGTCTGAAGATCAGCGGAGCCTGATGCAGAAAATTTTGTATACCTGACTAAGCTCAGATAATTTAAAGAAGTAGAGATTGCAACATAAACCACTTAAAACTCAAGAACCAGTCAGAAACTGTTTCACACCCAAAACTGTGTCCTCTTCCCTGGCACCGATAAAGCCTCGGTTTTGCGTTCCCCAACTCCCATGCTGCCAGACTTGCTGCTGGGCCAGCTCCAGAGGAGAGATGCAAAGTCTGTGACAACTGTTTGTGGTTAAACACAGTCGTTGAGAGGTCCAGGGTCTTCCAGTGAGCCTGCACCCCATCCTGGCCCTGACTCCACCAGGCAGCCATGCCCTCCTGGTGAAACTTTTGTCCCCGGTTTGAAAAGCCTGTGGGCAAAAAGAGTCCCATGGGCACTGGAATTTACGTAACTTGTGCTAAAGCCTCTTAAAATGTGCCTACCTGCACAAGATGCCCAGGCCTGGGAAGAGGAGAGAAGAACAGACATCTCAGAAAGGAGTGGTGTGCTGGGGGTCTGTGCCTTTGGGCAAAGCAGCTTCATGAGGTGGAGTTTGGGGGAAAAGAGGGGTGAGAATGGAGGGGCAGGGATTGCTCATGGGAACATGTGTGGGAAGGAGGGAGGTGTAAGATGGAGGACTGCAGGGAGGTGTGGGTGCCGGCAAGTGGGTGGGGGCTGTTTGGAAGCACTGTGCAAAGGGGGGTGGGCTGGTGCATGGGAACAGAGCAGGGGCTGTTTGTGCATGTGGTGGGTTTCTGAGCAGGAACAAACGGGGATGAAGTGTTCATCAGAGCTGGGCTGAGGCCAGCCGGTAGCTGGGTGGGAACACAGGCTGCGCTGGGGTAGGGCAGCACAGCAGCTGTGGGGCGGGAGGGAGTCTGTGAGCTTGGGGGTCTTCAGGTCTGCAAGGAGCAGCTTGTGCCAACAGCGTGGGAGCAGGCTCGTGGCCTCAGAGCCCTTCTCCTTGTGCTTCATTTCACTGTGTCTTATCCTTGGGACAGTAGTCATTGCAGTCACAAACTGTACATGGCAGACCCCTCTGGACAGCTGGGCCAGGGAAGCTCCATTCACCATCTCTGCACTCAGGTTGGGAGACCAAAATCATGTGTGGCTGCAGCTCCACCCAGAGCAAGCTGTTTATTTTTGAAGCAGCAGGGAGATGCTGTGAGAGAGGTGGGTAAAGTTCAGCTGGGATTATTTTTAATACCCTGTGTCTAGAGGGAAATTCAGAGTTCCATTTGATTAGAGCTGCTTTTTCCATCCCAAACGTGTCTGCTTATATTGCATGAAGTCCCTGCCATTTTCTGTACCTCCCCATCCATTTCCACTCTCCCCTTTTGGCTGCCCCTCAAAATGCTCAGTTTGGGGCCAAGACCCTGTGGTAGGCAATGCACTGTGCCTGGTCAGCAGGAGGACCCAGCCCCGCTCCGCTCCCTACTCTTATGAGCTATCCTTATGGCTTGTTCTCCATCTGCCACACAGGATGAAATCTACCTTGTAGCAGGCAATTCATCATCGCACTTGGTGACAACACAAAGCTCTCCTGTTGAGGTATCTGAGTGTGTCCCCTGGCTGAGATACTACTTTACACAAAGCTTGGGGAATTAAGCTGTATTATTGTATTTATACGGGGCTGTAGCTTTGCTCTGGACCCTCTGCCAGGCTCCAGAGCGAGTCAGTAAGCGTGGAGTCAGCAAGCGGGCTAGGCTGAACAGTGGAGGACCTACACTCAGCTCCTCGTTCTGCCTCTAACCTGCATGTGACTTGGGTTGACTCACTTTGGCTACTCTTGGCCTTTGGTTCCCCAACTGTAAAGTGAGGCTGACAATACTGCCCTGCCTCTTAGGGATGCTGAGGAGATAAAGGCATTAATGTTGGTATTGCTTGCTATTGCTTGCTATACTTGCTGTTAAGGAGAGCCAAGTAAATAGCAGTTGGGTGTTGATGGACAGCCAGATTTTCCCCTCACTCACACCTCCACCTTCTGAAGCCACTTGGATGTCACCACGGCCTGATATTTGTAAGCACTTGAGTGTGTGTGTGTGTGTGTGTGACATTACAGCATCTCTTTTACTGGATTCGAAACAGATGTTGAGATGACAATTTGATCCCCTCCTGCTCTGGCTGAGCTGAGTGGGTGGAATCTGGGCTGTAGCTCACAGCGGAGTGTCCGGCCAAGAATCTCCAGGCCTTTCTCTGACATTAACAGGACCCCCTGGAAGTTTGGGAAATGTTGCTATATCAATGTGCAGCTGGAAAAGCCAAAGCACATGAAACAGTGGGCTTGCTCAGTGTAGAAGGACAAGCTGGAGCATGAAGCCTCTCTTCCCTGGCCAGACCACTAGATGGAGACGTCCCTACCAGATTTGTGAAAAATGCAAGCATTTATGAAAATATATTTCCCAGTGGTTTCTCAAGGACCTGCCAGTGAAAGCACAGACATTCTTCCCACTGGTTTCACGATGAGTCAGGTCTGGACACTGGTATGGGAAGGGGCTTCTTGGTTTAGTAACAGCGTATGAGGAGCAGCTTTTAGAAAGATTGCACATTTCGAGCCGTCTCCGTTTACCGACTACCCTCTCTCCTATGCTGGGAAGAAGTACAGCAGAGTGGTTCAGAGCTCCCGAACGTCTCGCTTGCTAGTGCATGAGGGTGCTCTGCCACTCTGCAAATCACAGGGAGCCCAGAGGTGACCATGCTTGCAACAGCAGTTCATGCAGCTCTAACACCTCTGTGGCACAGTAGTGGTGATATCCCTAAGGCCCGGAGCAGCTCATTTTCAGCCACCTCCACCCTGCATCTGGCAGCTTGCTTCGTTCTGCCTCTGCACAGAGGATCATAAATACGGATTAGTCTCTGCCCAGAAACTTAATTTTGCTTAGACAAGAATTCTTCAGTTTGGAGGGGGGAAAAAGAAGGCAAGTATTGCTTTGTGACCTCAGCTGTGCCTGGTGGCTATTATATCTCACTACTTTAATGTACATTTGACCTTACTTGCCTCTGCTTTCTGGACTTGTTCTTCAAGTAGAAGGATATTAATGACTTTGACTTCAATCCAGTTCTCCCTTCCTCCTTTCCCCCCTTTTTCCCAAGTCCTGACAATGAGGTCAGACATAAACTCTGAATCAGTGTCCAGTCACACACTGGTATGTCTGTCCCTAACGTTCTGCGGAGCTTCAGGCTGAGATGGTTGAATTTGCTGTGAGTCACTGCAAGAGGATCTGCAGCTCTGATCCTTTGAGGAGCAAATGCTGGAGGTGCTCTGCCTCTTGAAGCCCAACAGCAAGCAGTGGCAAACGTGCAAATTCTGTCTGTTCTTATGGAAGGTGACTCTAATGCGCACTGAATCACAGATGTTAGAAATACAGAGGGTGCAGGTTAGCTAACCCCCCCAGCTGCTGGCCTGTGGCATGCTGGTGTCGAGTTCTGAGAACTGCTAATCCCACAGAGGAGGAATTGTAACAAGTGTATGGCTTCCGATACCTGATTCGGCTACACACCCAGTAGCTACATCTTATTTCACAGAAACCAGGAAAATAAAATGTATTGCTCCAGAAGCTCAGAACCCAGTGTCTTACACGCTGGGTGAATCATTTGTTGCCCTTTGCAGTATAGAAGGTCCAGGACACACAGTTTTGCTGTTCTGCAATTCTGATCTTATCCAGTTCAGGGTGCAGGCACTTGCCTGTGACTGCATACACACGTGCCCACCACCAGGTCCAATGCAGCCCGCTCACTGGTATGAAGTGATAAACTGTGTCTGAATAGAGGAAGCAAGTGAGGGATGGAAAAGTTTGGGAAGGTGCTGTTTTAGGGAATACAATCATTCAGGAAAGTGGGGTTTAAGTTTAGTTTTGCTCTTAAGGCAGGGGGAGACTTCTCTAAAAGCGATGTCTGAGAGTTGAGATTAGGGATTAGGCTGTGCAGCCCATTTCTCTAGCTGGAGGTGAATGGGTGTTAGTGGAGGCACACAAAATGTCCCACAGGGATGGGCCGCTGCCAGCACGAAGCTTGTTTTCACTGTCTCATGTTAGCTGGAGATCCTTTAAAGTCATTGACATATCTGGATGTGATGGAGACACCAGCATCAAATTTTCTTCCTTCCTGGTTATCTTTTTGCTGTATTTTCATGAAGGGGTGGATTTGCCAAAGGAGAAGATATGTCTCAAGGGGCTGCAGCTCCCCTCCACCCCAGCTCTCCTGACTGATAAATGTAATGCTCATACTGGAAGACCAGCCATACAGTGGCATACCTTTCCCCATGTCCATCTGAAGACAGAACACATGCTCAGAATGTCTATACTTCTTCTTTCTTGGAAACGGCGTGTAATTCACAGCCTTAAAATACTAGCTGGAAAGTTGTTAGGTTTTTTTCCTTCCCTTTTTTTTTCCTGTTGACAATGCCCATTGGCAAAAGTCCATCAAATAACAGATGAGGTGATGAATGCAGCTGGAGTTCAGCTCTAGGACTGCACTTCCCCCTGTGTTTGCCTTTGGGTCCTAGGGGTACGTGCATGTCTGTAGGAGGAGTAATATTCTGTAGAAGAAGTAATATCTCCCCAGCTTCTGAGGGATCTCAAAGTGCTCTGAAGTCTGGAAACAAAATTATGTTCAGAGATTACTTTCGCCACTGTTGAAATGCAGCCCCACCTCTGGGACACAGCAGGGCAGCCTATTTACTGTCAAGGTTGTGCAG
>NW_008823922.1:1383914-1392403 GCF_000699105.1 Pygoscelis adeliae | reverse complement strand
AGGAATGTGGAAGGGGCTAGACAGCACTTCCCTGATCATTATGTGGCCAGGATATCACTGTTGGTGTCATGCTACTCAAATGTATCAAAAGATCACTGATAGCACAAGTACTGAAGACTTTATTGGCCAAAAGAAGGTATTTGCAGTGGCACAAGTCTCCTAATGTTGGGCAGGATCCTTTAGGTCTGACAAGGAATGGGGTTTTGTTCTTGATTTGTGCTGGAGTTGGGGCAGTTCAGCTTTGCAAGAACAGTGATTCAGGAATTATTTGGGAAATCACACTCCCTACTATATCACCGTCCTCGGATCCCTGCACATCCATGTTAGGCATTTCCAGAAATTGGGTCTCCTGGGGGACATGAATAGACATGAACACACAGTGGTCCTGCTGCAGCAGGGCCATAGATCTTTTTATTCTCTGCTCTTAATTTCTAAATAGGACTTTCCAAAATGATGTCAAATTACAAGTTACTGGCAGTCTCCTCAAATCTCCTTGTATTGAGCTCAAAATCCAGGGACAAGGTGTACTAAAACCTCAGAGTATGACAGAGTGCATCCCTAAAGTCCTGTCCGTTAAGGAGGAATTGATCACTACAGAAGAAGACTTTATGACTAAGGCTTTAGAAGTGAGGAAGGAATCATGGTCAGACCAGTAGAAGAGAGGGACTGGAGCCCTGAGTTCAATGCTCAGCTTTGCTACTGGCCTCTGAGGTGGCTTTAAGCAAGTCCCTGTCTTTCACTGTGCCTCATGTGTCTCCCTATCCCAAAATATTACTGACTTCATCTCTAAAATGTTTTGAGCTTGAGGTATGATCTGAGTGTTGTTATTCACTCTCTGGTGGCACCAGAGTTTCAGAACAATCTCTTAATATAAACACTCACCTCATCAAGTTGAAAAGAAACTCTCTCACTGTTTTCCCACTGGGTAATAAACCATTACAGTTGTTGGGTTTTAAGGTAAAAATTAATGATTTCCTTCCTGTTCTGAAGGAGGTTCTACTTCCAGAATCTGGGAAATTCTTTTCTTAAACATTCCATGTAAATATAATTCTTTTAAAAAATAATACGCATGGCTTAAGTCATCGTAAGCACAATGGTTATTGTATATAAAAGAATTGGGGCAGTATTTTATAACTAGGTAAGTGCTATATTTAAGAAACTGAATAAATAATGTTCAAATTTGCTGATGTTAAAAATGTCAGGTGCCCCCAGGGAAGGTGAAGAGGGTGTGCTAAGGGCCACGAGTGACTGAGGAGCAGTCTCATAGAAGTCTTGCAATACAATATGGAATTCATTTTATTAAAAAAAAAAAAAAAATTGAACATTGTTTCATTGTTTCCTGCACTTGCGATCCCAAAGACTTATATTGTCCTGATCTGTACCGTAGTCCCAAAGGACTTTCAAAGATCCTTCATAGGAAGCAAACTTTTACTTATTGTTTACAGTATTATGAAGGGCATTTTGGGTGTGGGAAGGACATTCCTGGTAGTAGATTTTCTGGAAGCTCCACCTGGCCATTCTGGCCACCTCTTTGGTGAGGAAAGCCCTTTTCTTTTGAAATCCTGGGCACCTTACATACGATGTCAGCGTGGCAAAGCCCCAGGGAATGTCAAAGCTGTAGCATAATGTGCAATTCATGCTGAAAGAGAGACCACGCTGTGGGGGCCTGATTCGAGCTTCAGAGTGAGCCAGGGCTGGGTTTCTCCCTCGGAGAGCAACCAGATCTAGCCCAAGAGAATGGGAATTAAGACCAAAAGTCAAAGTTCTGTGTGAGGAGGGGAGTGTTTCATGAGTCTCCAGGGGCCCTTCAGCTCTGACCCATTGTGGATATGTGTGGTGCAGACATTCATTGTGCACCAATGTGGCACAATGTGCAGCCATTCTGTGGCTCAAGTTAGTCTGAAACCTTGTGGTTTTGTTTCTGGAGGGCTATACAGTCACTGATACTGGCCACAATGGCTGAAGTTATTTCAGCATTGTCTATGAACAAAAGGATCCCAAGGGAACTAGATGCTAACTCCCAAAGGACCCACTACTTGTGTGACTTTGCAGTGGTGTGGCACAGGAGGACTACTGGGGCTGCTGGGCTGCCTGCCAGAGCCCGAGAGAGGAGCTCAGTGGGTCAACAAACCCCAGATGAGCATCTCCATTATTAACTGAAATGTTGGGGCATGTCTTCTGGTGGTGCGAATGACCCCTCTGTGTGAGTCCAAAGCGTGCCACAGGCTTTGTACTGCCTACAGAAGATACAGCCTTTGCTTGAGACTTTGCACCTGTAGCCCTAGGACACACTGCTGTCTGAAAGTTACACTGGGAACAAGGTTCACAACTTCCCATTCAGCTTGAACATCCCAGCCTAGTCATTTCCATGGACTTGAACTACGTTAAACAGTATTTGGTGCCAGAACTGGCTCTGTCCTGTTCTGTTCAGCATATATGTCTCTCATTGTTTCTCGTGGAGGTGTGCATGCATGCCATCCAGTGCAGCTTAAAAGACTCGTCTTTACAGAGATGCTTTGGTTTTATTTCATTTCTAATCTGTCAGCTGCAAAAACAGAGTTTAGGATTGTAATCATAAAGCATCGGTGGAATTAAGTTGTTAGAAACACTCCAATCTTTAAATAGAAAGCCCACACTCATCTGATGTGCAGTTGGCATTGCTTCTTGAAAGGATGAACTTTGCCCCAAAATTATGAACAGGACTAAGGCATATGAAACTTTCAGTTTAGAGTGAGTCCAACCTAGGCTGTAACCAAATCTGCAATACTTTTTTGTGTGAGTAACTTACTCACCCAAGGAGCTCTGTTCACTTCAGTGGCATTGCTAATGTGATTATGGGCTGCAAAACTGAGTGTCATGTATATGATTTGTAATTTGTGGACGGAGCCCCCTGAAAAAATTTCTTCTTATTTAACTTCCGTTAGGTCTGGCAAGATCCTTTTGCTTCAATAAGAAGACCAGACCACAGGGGGAACTGGTGAAATAATCGTGGGCAATCCCTACCACACATCGTTGCATGTTAACAACACATTATTACATGCATCGCTAATCTTTGGGTGGCGGGCTGGAGAGGGGCCTGGAAAAAACAATCAGGGATTTCAATTAAGAGGCACTTAGCATGGGGAAAATAATAGGGCTTCAGCTTATGTAATAATATACAGCAATTTTGTTTGAGTCAAGGCTGATAGATGTTTTATAACTTAGGATCTATAATTCTTCAGCGTTTCCAGGCAATTAGCAGCTCTACTGTAAATCATAGCAGAATTGTTCAGAGAATCCTAGCAGTTGGTCGCAAGAGAAGACACCCTCCAGGCTGCAGCAGCAGCAGCAATGTACAGAGCAGCAACATCTCGCTCCCCTGCAGCTGCCTCCTGCACAGCATTACCATTAGCTGTTTGCTGGAAGATACAGGACAAGGAGGGTGTCCCTGGCACTTCTTTGAGCCACCAGTTGCCCTTCCTGGCGGCATGTTCAAGGCCTGTTCTGCTAGTGCTTGCTCTTCTTCCAACTCAAGCACTGCTGAGCTTTCTGCTGGGAGTCCCTGGCCTCTGAGCAAAGCCGAAGAGCTTGAGGGTGTTGAGTCACAGGCACCCATGGATGCAGCTGGAATGGGTGGTGAAATTGCTGTCCTCAGCTGTTTGTCTCGTCCCTGTCTTGGAGGTTGTTTCCAGCACATCTGGAAAAGCCTTTAAGACATCAGTCAGTAAACTATTGCAGTTCAGGAACAGTTTCACGAGCAGTTAAGCCACTCATGCTGCAGTGGCAGCAACCTCTGAGAGAACAAGGGGATGGAAAGGTGGGGAAGGGTAACCCAATCAGCCACCCCAAGCTGTCTGCTGCTGCTTGTGAACGAGGCCTCCCAGCTCTCACCACAGGCGTCAGGGATGGTGGGGGTATATAAAGACACCTCACTAAGGTTACTTTCTGCATGCTTAATCTCAGCTGGCAAAACCTCTAGGGGCTGTGGGTACATATAAGAGCATCCTCTAAGGGTTGGTTTGTTGGGATGAAGGTGGTTAGGAATCCACAGCACGTTTTGCATTGTGAACCATTAGGTCAAGGCACTGGCTGTATTTTTTTGGAGATAAAAGCAGGTTTTTCTTAGTGTTGAGGACATCTACAATAGTTCTATATTGGCATAAACTGCAGATGACCAGACTCTTCCCTCCTACTCCCAATCTCCTGCCCGACTGTAGAGTTCAGTAATGAAGCCACAGGAGTCTTACTAGACAAATCTGGGAGACCAAAGTCTGGGAAAGGCAAAGAACCTGGAGTGTAAGTCTTTAAAAACTGATTAAACCTACAAAAGTGTTTGTCTGTAGACAGATTTGGCATGGATCTGTTGTATGCCCAATCACCCTGGTATCTGCCTCCCTGAGTTGCCTCTCTGAAAGTGGGTGTGGAGATGAGTGAAGATGGAAGGTTCGTGAGAAATTGCATAATGATGTGGACATATGTAATCACATGACAAGTCTTTCCTTCTGCCTCCTGCAGGTACAGCAGGAAAACTATGACTCTGAATTGTCTCTTGCCTATTAATACAAAAGTGCCATTCTTTCCTGTTGCGGTTCATCTTTACAGGTGTCTGACCTGGGGCAATCTTGATTCAAATTGCCAGGATATAGATTTCACATGAGAATGTAGCTATAAAAAAGTATTGACTTAAAGGCATTGGTGAAAGTGAATTAAAATGGCATTCTTACACAAACAAAACAGAACAGCCCCGTGGTACTTTTCATTCTTGTCCTCTGTTTGCTTAGGATAATAGGAATATTATGGAGAGCAGATTGTCTCCCCATCATCGTGTTGTGTCTGCATTTCTGTTGTAAACCCCATTTTGACCTTCCCTCTCTGAGGCTGTAGTTTCATGAGAGCTGGATTAAGTTGCCCTGGCTTCAGGCCATTCTTTCCTGCCCCCAATGTGTCTTCCTTCTCCCTATCCTCTGTACCAGCACAGCTCTTTGGACGTCCCTGTGGAGGAGTGGATTGGGGAACTGATCAGGATTAAACATTATATAGTTTTTCCTGGGCTAAAAACCTCTTCTCTGCTTTCACCAAAGCTTTCCTCTATCCAAATTCAACATCTTGGATAGACGCTGCGCAAAAATTGGATGTTTTCTCTCAAGGGAAATCCTCATATATCACTATTAGTTTTCATTCCAAGTTGGAAGAGAGACCAAATAACTCATTTGTTTTCCACAGAAAGTACCGTTAGGAAAAATGTGGAATCAAAATTCTCAAAGTGGATGAGGAGTGCAGTCTGCAAAGCACTCAGTGTGCTGCACCCCACTTTGTGAAACAGCCGGGAGGCGCCAGGGCCAAAGGCAAAGGAGCATTAAACTGACTTGAAGCAGGATGCTTCTGCTCGGCTGGCCAAGACAAAATGTTATGATTTCAGCTTAAGGAGCCCAAAACGGAATAGTCAGCTCTCAGTTAACTGCGGGTGGATTATCTGTGTTGAAAAAGAACCTTTTTTTAACATTGTATCATATGAACAGCTGGATCTGGAAATGAAGTTTGTGGCTTTTACTTGGCCACTGAGAAGCCCTGCTGCCATGAAATACATTGGTGTACTTAATTGCAAAATTGTTCAATCTGTCTTCTGATAACCTACAATTGTGCTTTTTGCAGCACTGCTAAGTATCACGGTATCTGTTTACTCTTTTTTAAAGCCCCACCTATGGGAATGGGGTGACTGAGAGAATTTCAGGTCCTCTTAAAATACATAAATAAGTCGGGATAATACGTAAGTAGAATACAAGGGGAACTCCAGAACCGGAACTTAAACATTGGTGTCAGAAGGAAGATGAATACTTAATTGTTTTTAAATGCCCTAGTTATTGGAGTGTGGAGCAGAAAGGATATCTCAGTCTGATTTTGATCATCAGGGATATCAGTATGCTGTTATCAGTATGCTGGGATATCCTCTGATCCAAGGAGGACAACGTGACTTACCAGCTAGCTGAATAAAGGTTCAGATATACACAGAAGTTAGCGTGTGATAGTACAGCAGTGCACGCCAGCTCAACTGTAGGGACTGTGTGTGTGTCTTTAGTCCTAAAGTGGAAAATGTGGTATCATTTCAGTTAGCGTAGCCCCCAGAGAAAGAGGATATTGAGCTAAAATTAACAGATTCATAGTTCATGGCCAGAAGGGACCATTATGATAATCGATCTGACCTCATGCATAACAAAGGTCACAGAAACTCACCCAGAAATTCCTTCAACCACACTATAAATTGTACCTTTTTTTTTTTTTTTAAGATATGCACTCTTAAATAAAGACTTCATGTGATGAAGAATTTACCACGTTTAGTTTTTCCTACTTGTCTATCCCTCTGGTAAAGTCCACAAACTCTTAAGAGAAGAATTAAGTTTGTTTACATGTTGCTTTTGATTTTTTTTTTTAATTGAAATTTCAGATAGAAATATTTAGCACTGTTTTTCATTTTTATTTATGGGACATAAAATATTTTTGTCTAGCACTGGGAATATATATGATTGCGTCACACTTGCATCAAGCAAATATTTTTGCTGTGGTTGATGGTGGAGCCGTAGCAGATTTACAGTGGCCAAGTCTGATGTTAAAATAAAAGTGTAATAAGCGTATGCTTATGAAGTCCCTAGTGGCTAATATGGCCACAATGAGTAAATTTCTGAGCCGGTTCATGGGAACCTTGTAATGAAATTGACTGGAAGAGGAAAGTGAAACAGAGAAAGAAATTGCCCTTTCTGGGGAAGTCAGGTTCACATGCCAAGGGTAAACCTGTACTACCAATGCACTCAAGTACGTTGTAAAATATGTGAAGGGACTGTCACGAAAGTGTAAGAAATCACAAATTTTAACAAATTAGTGAAACAAAGTGTAGCAGGTAACAAATAGAAATATGTAGCACTGATTTTGTCTGTATTTATCTGCCTATTTCACAGCTACCACATGAGGCCAAAAGTACATCTACTACATGAGAGGTGAATCTCATCAGTAATTTTTATCTTGACCACAGGCTCTGGGCTTTGAAGATTTTTTCACCAACACCCCCCAAGCTCAAAAACCCAATCCCAAACCAAAACCCCAAAGTTAAATGTGAAAGTATGTCATATGTTGAAATGACAGGACAGCATCACTGCAGCTGGACTGACATCTGGGTCCTGGGGGAAGTGGTCAGGAGGCTGCAGCATCATTCTGGCTGCACCCACTCGGGTCCTGGCTTTTCTGTGGACTCGTAGTGTGACCTTGGGCATACTGCCCAGTCACTCCAAGTCTGGGTGCTTCTTTGGTGACAGCGCACCTTCTGATTCATATGCTGAGCCCTGGTTTGGGTGCTTTAGCTAGCTTGAAGCAGCATGGCTCAGGAAGGAGTAGCAGACCTGCCATGGCAGCTCAGAGCTCAGTGTGCCCTGGGAGCACAGAGACAACCTGCAGGGAGCAGCGTTTGGCCGAGGTTACATTGCTGGTCGTTCCTGAGCTGACCAAAGCGGGCTCAGGTCTGTCTTTGTTATGCTGCAGCCTCAGAGGAGGCTGCAATGTGCCCTTTGGGCTCTTTTGAGTGCTCAGACAGCAAAATTTCATGAGGCAGGGATAATCTTTACAAGATGCTTGTGCAGTGCCTAGCACAATGGAGCTCCAATCTCAGCTGGGTCTATAGACACAAGCCTAATCTGAATAATATCAGTTTGGACTATGAATTCATTGGTGTCTGTGAATCAGTGCTGAGCAGAGATGGTTTCACCTTCCCACTGACTTGCCTCCTCTCCCGAGGCTGAGAGGGCAGCAAGGGCTCGTCCCAGTGAAGTCTCATTTCTGACCACAGGACGTCATCTGCGCCATCTCCCATCCCCTGCAAAAGAACATAGGGACTGGAAAATAACCCAACGTTAAACAGCGTCACAGTGCTGGAAGCCTTTTCCTGCTCCCAATTTTATGACCTTAATTAACACAAGCCAATCCATAAACCAGATCAACACCAGGAGATAACAATGAATCATACAGAAGGCAGCTTTAATAGGAGCCTAATCCCCCGAAGAAGTGGACAGTACTGGCATTTTAAGTGCACGTGTGAGATTGAAAGGGAACAGATGTCCAACTGGGGCTGCTGCCGGCAAGGGTAAGTCTGCAGGGCTGTTGTTATTTCCAGAGAGAAACCTGTTTTGACATCTTAATGGCAAGAGTGTCTGGCAGCGGCCGATGGAGTGGTGATAAATACTGCCTCCCTCCCTGGGTGATTGCTGGGCAAGATGGGGATGCTTTCAGGTTCAGTGTGTCTGGCAGAGCGCCGTCACCACCTCGCTGGGGTGCCGAGTGGGTCGGGGCGAGAGGGAAGGAAAGCTGTAGGAGTGACTGTCTGGAGAGCATGAGAAACTAAAGGGGAAATGTAGATGGAAAGGAAGAATGTCAGGCTTTCCCACCACGGCTTCAACTGGTAACTTGCCAGCAGCCCAGCGCAGAGTGCGCACAGAGGAGCAGGCAGAGGCTGCCTTCTTTAATACAGC
>NW_008823922.1:1375780-1383399 GCF_000699105.1 Pygoscelis adeliae | reverse complement strand
TTAGTGACAAGCTCCCTGGGTGGGGTGGCTGGTCTTCCTGAAGGGCCTTCCATGGCTATTCCAGCTGGGAGAGGCAGCAGCCTATAATTAGGATATCAGGGCTGCTTTCAGTTTCCTGCTCCCTAAATTGAGTATCGGCTGGTTAAGTGCCGTTCTGCTTTGAAAAGTGAGGCAGTGAAAATGTGTCTTGGTTACTGCTGCACAGAAAGCCCAAGTCCCATGCACGCCCTTTACCGGGATGGAAATATGTTCCTTTCCAGCCACCTGCCCTGCGAATCCATCTGGAATCTGAGAATCAAGCTGGCTGATGTCTTGCACAAAGAGATCACCAGCAAAAAGGAGAACAGACAGATTATACTCACTTGTCCCAGTTTTCTGATGTGGGTTTTCCTTGTTGTTCCTGACTGAAACTTAATAGGCAAATCTCATGCCGGCGCACGAGCAGGAATAGACTCCAGGTTGTCTGCTCTTGGGCGAGCTAACTCACTAGCACAGTTATTTTACGTGTTTGGTTCTGCAGGGCTAAGTGAAACAATAAAGTGGAAATGTATCCTGGAGTGAACTGCTGCAGCTCTGGTTTTCCCAAGAGGCAGATCAGATTTTGCAGAGAATCATCACCCCTCTGATGACGGGTAATGGATGGGCCTGAAGAGAGACCTCAGAGTACAAACTCCTCCAGTTCTGGGACTGTAAGCCCCTTCTGTGTGATCCTTCACACAGATGCCTCTGTCCGGCTGAAGCAGAGGCCATGAGGAGAATTCTCCCTTGTAATCAGCGTCTTGGTGCTCTGTTCAGCAGATTTGGAGAGTGTCCAGCTCCTGCTTTTCCTGAGCCATAGTCAATGATGGACTATAACTGGAGCAATGGAAAGGAACCTTTATTACGACTGGGGGCTATTCCAGTATTCCATCAGGGTCTTCCCAGTATTCTGCATATCTCTGCCATTCAGTGTATTTCCCACCCATAGCTATGCTACTCTTGGGGGAAGGAAGGGTGGAAAAGAGGGAGGATTGGGTATGGTGTATCGTGAGAGCACTGAGCTATGACATCCTTGGGTCTTCACAAAGGGCTGCTGTGACCTCACTCCATGAAGTGTTTGTGACTTCATTAGAGAACCAATCTCACTGATGAATATCACTTAGGGCTCAAGCAGCAAGTGGATCTTTTGATGCTGTTACTGACCTAAGCAATTGTTGTAAGTAGTAAACAGATACAGTGGAAAAAAAAGGAAACCTTTTAATTTCCATCAAAATTCAGATCTAACCACAACAAAGTTGCTCTTGAGTTAGCTTGCTCATGTTAAAACCTTTTCACTTTTTTTTTTTTAAGTGTAGGTAATTTTAAATGAAAATTTCCATTTTGAAAACAAACTCTGACCTAAGAATTAAAAAAAAGATCAATGGGGAATGTTTCAGCATTTTCAAAATAAGATGTTTCATTTAAAAAAAAATAATTAGAATATTTAAAAAAATTCTTCTCTTTTTTGGGGGTTCAACCTATTTGACCTAATTTTGCCAGTAGCTGTAAAGCTCCTTTGAGGACATGATCTGGTCTAGAATAAGAGGAGGACATGTGATGTAGAGCTTATCACCGGGGTCTCTGTAATCTCAATAATATGGAGCAGAACATGTAAATGTGTATAGACTTGATGCAGATGTATACTTTGGATTGCCAGTTTGTTGGTTTCTGAGGCTTCAGGGAGATACAAATGCAATAAGAAAGCTAAACACATCCTTTATGAAAACCTCAATGAAACTTTCAGCCACTGGTTCCCTCATGAAGATCTCGCTGTATTCTCTCTAGTGAATATTTGGCATCATAAATCATTGCACAATCTGCCTGCCAAAATAGCTAATAGCCAGATCATCAGAAGACAGAGCCATGCAGCTGTCCTTGCATGCATCTCTTGTAGGATCGAAGGTGGCTGGCCCCAGCCACCCTGGGAATCATGGAAGCCAGGAGCGCGAGGCATCAACTGCCTCTGGTTGAAACTCCACCCTGTAGGTCTGTATTTCAACCCACAGCAGTATTTGCACTGCCAAGGTTCTCACCCCGACCAAAATCCATTTAGACAACCTCCTAACTATTGCCCTGGGGTGCTAGGTATCTCACAGAGGGATATTGCTACAGGAGTGGGTGAGCAGAGATCTCACCCACTTTCTTTTTACTTTCATTCCTGTGGTTTGCCTCCAAGGATTGTATGTGTTTCCACCCTAAAGCAGCCTTCAAGTACACAGTATTTAGGAAGAGGGTTAAGGACCCATTTTGTTTTATAGCACATAACTTCTGTTTCTCCCCAGAGTCTCAGAAACAAATTTCTCATTGAATTACTCCCAAAATATATCCTGCTCTCTCAACTACCCAAAAGCAATCTCTGCATTTGTTTCTTCTCCTCAGATTGTGGGTTTTCTTCCAGTTCAGCCCCATGGGTAGCAGGAAAGCTCACGGAGTGCTTGCAATGCCCTGCCAACCAAAACTGGATTTATTGTAGATCAAATTAAGAGTTGCCTGAATGACTTGAAAGTTCAGGGACAGGAACTGTATGAACACTTGGCGAAGGCACACAGGAGGGTCTCCTCGTCTGCAGATCTGATCAGGCAGGGAGTAACAGAGTTTTATAAATAACAACTGTAAGAATTAGTGTCGAATGGAAAGGCCTAAGTGGGGAACATTTATATCTGGGGTTGGTTTGTAGGGATACATTCATGACGCTTGAAACCTGGTATAGGGTATCTTTCCAGGCTTCCCCTGCCCACAGCTGGTAGCTTTAGTTAGAGAGGCTCACACTGCAATATGTGTTTTGGGGTGTTTTTTTGCCAACTTCAACCCTGTAAATGGCATCAAATCTAAGGTACTGAGGCTCTGTAATCGAGAGAGACCGGCATCTCCAGAAGGGTCCTGTCAGAGCTGCCCAGCTATCAATAATCTGAATAGAGTCTAGTCTGTGTCCTCTGACTCTCTGGACATCCTTGATACTTGCTCCAGATATGACATTTTGCTTTCAAGTGGCTTACTTAAGAAGAATTCTTGCCCTACCTTAAAGCTCCATCAGTGCCTGATATAGCTAGATGGGAGATTCACCATTTGGAGAGCTAATTTATAACTTCCCCGTGCTTTTTAATAGCCTATGTTTTCATAGTTCATAGTTTTTTCAAGTTCATCCAGCTCAGGCAGGGTGAGGGTCAGGCAGCACTCAAGCAGGCGGTGAGTCCTCAGGCTGGATCCATTCCCTTTGTGCCAGTCCAGCACCACAAAGGGATGGAGCAGACAATGAGGACAGAGCCAAGCATTTTATGATGGCTAGAGAGCTTCCCAGCAGACCTTACTGAAAGGACGCATCAGGGACATGTCCTGGAGCTGTAGAGAAAGCAGGATATGTGTGGCTAAAATTCAGAGCACTCCAGAAGTCTCCAGGTAGAGGATGGTGCCCTGGAGGCTCCATCAATGGGGTGGGGAGGGTGGGGGACGGATGGCACCTTCCCTTCGGACACCTTGGAAAAGGCCATGGCAGGGTCCCTCCCCTGTGATTAGAGGAGCTGAATGGGCTGGAAGCCAGCAAGAAGGTGCAGAGCTTAAGGCCCATGGGACCTCCAAGAACATATTTCTCCTATAAACCCCTGGGGGTCTGTTATTTCAGCCCTGCAACTTTGCAGTGTAAAACATGGTCCAAGCAGAAATGTGCAGTCAATATCCTTACATTAATTTGAATTAGAGCAGGGGGGACTGCTGATTGAAGCTCTCCATGAAAACAATGTGTAGGGTTGGGTAGCAGATGTTGCACTCACATTGCTTATTTAGATAGTCTTGCTTATGAAGCATTACATAAATGCCGCGCTGGCCAGGTCTCCATAGCGTGCTGCAGGAGGGAAAGTGGTAGCCTGGCTCAGTGCCTGGGGCTGCAGGGACGGAGTGGGGAGGCACAGCACACAGAGGCATCAGGGGCTGTGGGCCATGCATGTGGCTCCATCCTGACGTGCCAGCAGCACCGGGGCAGAACGGGTGGTGCATGGGGCAGGCACGGACCCTGCTTTCGGCAGGGGAAGCGATGGCGGGAAGTGTGCTAACCTGTGGTGGGACATGGGGTCTGCTACCTGCAGAGGAGGCAAGGGCATGGTGAGACGGATGCAGCTAGTAAAAGTGGCACCTTTCACATTGGGTTTGCCTGCAGAGTCGAGATTATTGGTGCAGTTTGGATGGCAAAGGCCCTACTGCTGCAGGCTGAGCACTCACCGGCTCACCTCTCCAGTCTCTGTGGCCAAATTGCACCCACCCAGGTGGCCGAGCTCGACTCTGGGGCTAGCAGAGTTGACTGTCATCTGTGTGCCAGAAATGCTGCCTACAAAACTGGCTGGGAGGGGAGCCAGACACCCCAGCTGCCTGTGCTTAGACCTCTGTTGGGGCAGTTCAAAGCCAAGGCAGGTTTTAGCAGAACAAGAGCCATGAATTTGTAACACGTAATAAGTGAGACGTAACTGCACAGTTGCTGTTTCACAACCAAAATGTTGTACGTGTTGGAAATGGTCCTCTGTTCATCTCTGAGGGCCAGAATGGGGCAGGCTTGCATGGGTGCTATGCTCTGCGAAATGCATTTGGGACTGCAGCAATGCTTCTCTGAGTTTTACTACCCTCTGCTCCAATGCTTCCTTTCCTGCCCAGCCAGATCTCCCACTGACTTCAGAAGAGGACCCTCCAACCATTTATATTAAATCATTTCCCCTTATCAACAAGGATAATTCATTGCTGTATTAGGAGGAAAAATGTAAACAGTAGATAAATCTGCCACTCTAAAATGTTTCTAAGATAACAGATCAAACATTAATTTAGTCCCTGGGCCAATTTTTTTTTTAGAAAAAAGAAAAAAAAAAGGAATGCTTTATTTACAAAAGAGGCCTTTGATGTATAGCATACATTTATTACAAGTGTATTTTTTCCAATGACAATAGGATTTTCAACAGCAGTAGGATATGTTTTAATAATTAAAGGGATTTAGCTTCTCTACACAGACGGCCAGCTTCTGTTCTCACTTACAGACTACAAATCACGCATAGCTTCACTAATGTTGCTGCTGTTAGCTTGGTGCAAAACCGACGTTTGTGAGACTTGCAGCAGGCCCTTTGTGGTTTTGATTTGTGGCCGTTTCTGGTTGCTTTCCAGTGTTAACTCTAGCAGAAATCTTGCAGTGCCAAGGGGGAGCCAAGCTTGCTGCGGTTTCTAGGCCACTGTGCAAAGTACAGATGCTGGGATAAGCAACCAAGCTGAACCTCTGGTTTTGCCTAAGGGTTCTAATCTGTGGAAGAGGACCAAGCTCAGAATTTGAGTCTGGCATTTCTCTCTGGCCACCCCATAGCATGGGAAACTCAGACACAAGTTTTGGTTCACCTTCTTTGGAGTGGGTGTTTTCGAGGCACAGATCTTGGGGCAGGTGCCCTCCAAAACTAGGTAATATTTGGATCTGGGGGGTTGATTCAGGTCCCTCTCAGGCGTGAATGTGAACGCTCAGTTCAGCTGGATGTCATCACTACTTTATCTTCCCTCTGTGGAGACACCCTTTGCTCTTCTAACTTTTCCTGACTCCTTTCAAACACCAGACAGAGATCTTGCTTGTCTTTGCCTCCCGAGTTCACCATCAGCAGCCCCAAAATGACAATATCCAATCCCACATCAGCTCTGGGAAGAAGCTAGCTGAAGTCAGCTGTTCATGGCATTGCTCTGTGCATTTGGATTCATGGCTTAAAACTGATCTTTTGTTTATTTGTCATTATCACAGCATACCAAAATGGTTCTCAGCCAAGAATCAGGTCCTCATTTTGCTTTCCATGGGAGTGCCACAGTGCATTGTAAGTCCCAGGAAAGGCTGCTACTGAAGGGAAAGTGGGGTGGCTGAGAGGATTTATTGTTAGTGCTACCACCATGAACCTGCCTTTCTGCAAAATCTGACTGGTCACTTGGCTGATTCCCTCTGCTTCCTTGTAGGGATGCAAAGAGGCAGGTGGAGAAGGCCCTCTCACCCTTTGGGAACCAACATATTTCTCCTTGCCCAAAGGCTTTTGTGAAGTGGCAAGCCTACTGCGCTTGTTAAATAGGTGGGAAACAGACACAGGGGCCTTTCTTCAGGAAAGTGCTTACCTATGTGCCCGAGTCAAGGCTGAAACAATTTAATCCCTGATTCTTTGGTCATACACAGAGCTGAGCTCACACCAGCATCATCTAGGTGCCGACGTGTTCTTTAAGGGCTGCTGGTGGCTTTTACTCAAATAGATAGGAAATAGAAATTGTTCATAAGTTTGTCAAATAGTTTGTCCCATCTCCTCTTTCTGCTAGTGACCAGTATGAAATGCTGTGAAAAAAAGTCATAAGGAATCATAGAAAAAATCTTGGTGAACAATAACGGAAAAAAATTACCAGAGGATGCACCATTATTCTAATTTCTGTTAAATGGTGCTTGGCTAATTCCCCCAAGTACAGTCAGGCTTATATCTCTTCTGCATTTTGAAGTGATTTCCAACTAGTCTGGCTGTGGTTGTTCCCATTATTTGTATGTGTGTGTAGTTGGCTCCTGACTTCCACTCCCGAGGATTCTGTGGAAATGAGTTCCAGAGGATAACGATGTGTTTGGTAATGAGACTTATGCCACAGGGAAGAAATGAAATCGGGTTACCAGCACGTCCATCCAGGATGTTCCTACCATTTAGTTTCCTTCATAAATAAGTCTTAACACAGGTAACAACCACAGATTGGTGTGGCAGACTCTAGAGTTCAGGAATTTGCATTCCTGAGAGAGTTACCTGGCAGGTCAGCTATGAAAGGAGATGGATTATAAATGGGACATATTTATAATACAGAAAATACTGTCTGCAAATGGGCAATTTAACAGTCCTCCTCCTCCCTGTACCCCTCAGAAAAAAAAAAAAAGAAAGAAAAATCAGATATTTTCCTTACGTGTTTCCTGCATATTTCTCCCAACTAGGAGACAATTATAGTGTGGCTTCTTGTGCCAAAGGGCAACCCAAGAAGGACAAAAGCTGGTGTGTGAAGCTGTTCCAGGCTGCAGTGGAGTGTCTTGCTTTCCAGCCCTGTCATACAGGAAGGCTTGAGGGCTTGCAAATATCAGAGCAGAGAGGGGAGGAAGGTAATGAATGGTGGCATGACCTTATGCAGGAGCCAAATTAAGCAAGGTTTACAATCCCTTGTCTTGGCAGAGGAATGACTTTTTTCACCAGAGAAAAAAAGATATTGATCTGTTCATCCAATCAGAGGTACAGAGAGCAGATATTTTTAAGAGCGCTCGATCTGATTTCACATTCTTCCTATCCTCTGCTTCTAATCCAGTCTCCAACATGGCTAGAAACTGAAATCTTGAAAGCTAAGCCTTTTGTGTAGCCTGTGGGTATAGGTGGATTAATTCAGGGATCCCAGGCAGAACTTCTCAGTCCTGCTACTGACTCCTAGGTAGGAAAGAGCACCTCCCTTAAATGTTCAGGGCCGGTTTTGCAGTGCTAGAGCACTGCCATGAATTTCTTTGGGTAGCATCTGGTCTTAGGCTGGGCAGTTATTCCTCATGAAGACTGGCATTTTTTCTACACTGAGAATTTGGCACTTAACCTAAACTCTGGTTGTTC